>NW_006432447.1:13986692-14055210 GCF_000325575.1 Pteropus alecto | reverse complement strand
ATGATTAAAAATACTTTCCTAAACCAACTTTCTTTTTTCTATAAATGGCCCCCATATCCACTAAGTTGGACAAGGTTACAAACTGAGACTCATTCTAAAAAACTAGTCTCATTTGATCACAATATTAAAACAAATACTGTCATTCAAAAAATACACTTGGTATAATTCTCTAGTCAAGTGTTCTTTTCTGTCTCCACTAAGACAAGACACTATCACTTCTTCCTAAAAAATTCCAATAGCTTCCCAAGCAATTTTTTAAACCAAATATCAACTTGTGTAAATTTTTAAAAAGCATTTTAAAATTGTTGGATATATCTTAGAAAAGAGTGTACATAATGTATGTACATAATATAAAGAATAACAAACATCAGTGTACCCTTTAATCATTATACCATTACCAAGACCATTGAATATCTCTGAGTAACCCTCCCAACCTTGTTCTCTTACTCCCCTGCCCCCCTCCCACTAAAAATCACCACTTTTCTGACTGTTTTGTCAATAATGTTTTAAAAGTTTTCTACATATAAATGCATCTTTGAACAATTAATTGCTTAATTGCATTTTAAAAGATTCGTATAAATAGAATCATGGAATTATGTTCTATGTTGATTGCTTTTTTTACTTAAACTTTTATTGATAAAGTAGCTGTGATTGATTTTCACTGCCATACGATATTCTTTTTTATGACTATTTCATGCTTTACATATCCGTTTTATTGTTGAAAGAACTTTAGGATATTTCTAGATTTTTTTCTTCCTTTTAAAAATAGTGATATTACAAATATCATATACATATCTCTTTGTGCAGGTGTGAAATAGCTTCTGTTTGACCAATGCTGGACTAGAGATTGAGCACATTTTCAATAAATAGTGTGCAAGACTACCCGTTGCTTTATATGCTTGCCAACACTAAGTATTTCAGAATTTTTAGTTTTTGCTAATCTTGTGTCTGTGACATAGTAATTTATTGTAGATTTTTCTGCAGTGTTCTAATCATTAATGAGGTTGCACACATTTCCATATATTTAATGGTAATTTATATCTCTCCTTTTTTGAAGAACTTATTCAACTCTTATGCCCATTTAACAAGTTGAATTACTATATCTTCCTACTAATTTGCAGTAATCATTCTTAAATTCTGGAAATAAATCTTTTGTCAGTTAAATATGGTGCAAATATTTTCTTCCATTAAATGGCTTTTCTTTACAGTCTTTAAATACTGCATTTTAATCAGCAGACTTCATAATTTTACTATAGTCAATTTTCTCAATTTTTCCCTTTGTGTCCTTCATGTATTTTTGTGTGTTTAGAAAATCTTATACTATTCAGAGATGAACAAAACTATTCTATATTTTCTTCTAATAAGCTCCAGAAAAGTAGAAGCTGCTTGCCTTTTTTTAATGTTGTATTTCTACTGCCTCACACAATATTTTTTAGATAGTAAGCAGTGATAAATATTTTTAAATGAATGAATGGTTTAAATTATTGCATAAGAAATGCTGAGGTAAAAGTTAAACTATTTTTGTCACTGAAGATCTATGTAACTTAATGTTGTCAAATATCACTAGTAAGACTAAAGATATATAAGATTTTTAGGTAAAATTTATAAAAATTTACTAAAACACTTTTAAAAATTACTGATGTTTAAAATATTTTACATTTCAAACAGAATGCATATGTAATTTGAGCATAGCTCAAGGATCACTAATTTTCAAATTTAAGATGAACCAATACCATATGTCATATACAGTGTTGGGGATCATGTCCAGAGTAAAACAAGATAATAATGAAGAAAAGAAGGAATAAGTCCATGAATAGAACTTGGAATTCCAAAGTGTCTGTCTTTGATGGTGTGACTTTGGAGGGTACATATGATTTTATATTTTATTTAACCTTCTAAGTCATTTAAGTATGGTTACTGTTATTTAAAAAGAAATCAGTCATTTTATTTTTCCCTAGAAAATATTACACTGTGCCTAAACGATCTTTATATATGTTTTTATGTACATGTATATATATATTTTTTAACTCTAAGAAAAGTTTCACCTTATCTTTACTGCATGTGTTCTATTCTCACATATTTTAGTCAAGAAGTACTTATGTAATTTATGAAAATTGTTGGTGTAATGGTAAACCATTTTATCCTGATTTAGCAGAAGTGGAGAAAAATCCTCCAATATTAATAATTAAAATATTTTATATGGTATAACATTGTGATAGAAATCATATATTTTAACATCTCATTTTTCTTATTTGGGTCAGAGAATCTCAATTTCTATAGTCTATTTTACTATTTTTAGTGCAGTTCAAAATACTTCTTAAAGACTTATTCTGTACCATGCAGGGTGCTACTTGCTGCAGAAAAACATATAAATAAGTTAACAGTCCCTGCCTTAATTGAAACAAATCGTTTCAACAGTAGATGTATGAAGAAAGCCCCAGATTACAAGATAACTTAGTTTCCTGTGAGGGCAGGTGGTCACATAAATTTCATAGCCATACTAGGAAGTAATTTAATTATTTTACATGGCTCTGTATGCATTGGTTCAGCTTCAAGTTCTTAATGACATTCATATCCTAAGGATATGAGTACAGTTCCATTGCTACCTTTTCCACTTATGACTTCTTTGCAGTCACAAGTTGACTAAAGGAAAAAGAATCCATATCTAACTCTGTCTAGTTTGGAAGATGCATTTCTGAAAATAGGAACATTGCCAGAATTAGCGCTATGTAATATTATCATAGTCCAGTCACAGTGGAGCTGAGTTCTCAGAATTGTTTTACCAATTATCTTTCATTCTGTTTAAGATTTTAAAGTCATGACCTACCTCCAGAACTAGTTTAGATCACCTGCTGGTTTGTATCACTAGTTGGTTTGTAAACCCAGTGTGTTTCTCCTGGTGTGTAGAGTACTTAGAACAATGATTTTCAAAATATACAGGGCATAAAAATAATCTGAGGGTTTTCTCAAAATGTAGATACTAATTTGATAGGCCTAGGGAACATCCTGAGATAATGTATTTTTTGCAACGGTTCTAACACTGCTGGTCTGAGGACCATACTCTGAGTAGCGAAAGCTTAAAAACCTGCCTAAGAGTCACCTGGTACACTTATTTAAAATGCAATTACTGTGCCATAGTTGAATTAGAATACTTGAACATGAGGCTTGGGAATCTAAATTCTACACAAAATCCCCAGGTTCTTTTGCACCTCAAAATTTAAGAAATATTTGCGTGATCTAAAGCTCAATCATTTCTATCATACTGTGTCGCTGTGAGAGAACAGAATTTTTAACTTCTGTTCTCATATGCTGGTAAGATTTATATTTTAATTTGTTGGAAGATTTTTCCAGGCTTATCCTGTGATTTCCTTATTATGTGGTTTTGAGAATCAAAGATATGTATTAGTGGCTAGTTTGGAGTACTGCAGTGTCTTTTGATACGTAGTTTTTGTTCAGTGTTAAGAGTTAGGCTCCTGAATTTTCCCCTGCTTCTTCATATTTTATCCTCTTCCTTCAGGGAGATAATTCCATAAAGAGATGAATCTGAATGCACAGAATTATTCCAGCCTTTGTCCTTGAGGTGAGCGTTCACCCTAGCGTATATGATGTGTGTGTGTGTGTGTTTGTGTGTGTGTGTGTGTGCGTGTGTGTGTGCATGTGTGTGTGATATCTTGAGATTAGGCTGATGAAGTAGCCACCCATATTAGTAGCTAGTGACCACGTGAAGATCCCTGTGGAATGTTACAAAAGAAATACAAACCGGGATATCTAAGGAATGCAGGAGAGACCCAGATACCCTTAAACAAAAGTCACAGAAAGGATAGAACACAGAATGATGTTCACTATAGTTTTATGTATCAAAACAGGCTTCTCAGAAAGCTGTCTCAGACAGTTATTTGACAAAGTTTAATTCGACTAACATTTACTGAGATCTTGTATGTGCTGTATGCTGGACAGAACAGGAAGATAGAAATAAAGATACAATCTTTTTTCTCATGATAATTTCAATCCAGCAGAAGAGGATAGCTTAATAGAGAGAAATTAAATGTGCAATCCCAGTAAGCATACTGTTGGAAATGTGTGATCAAAGAAAATCTATCATGCAAACGAATCTGGCCAAAGAGTTAGCAAAGAATCATTTTGTAAAAACTCTTTTGATAAATCTTGACTGTTATTTTTACCGAATTAGCTATTTGAGAAAGAAAAAATATATGATTAATTTAAACTTTAGTTATCAGTTTAATGTTACCACTATTTAGAATACAGAAACTGATCTGATTTGATTGATAATGGACCTCTTTCTAAAATGTATTCTATTATAAAATTAATGTAACACATTTTTAGCAATTATGGAACATAAAAGACAAAAACCCATAATCTTCACAACTTAACATATATTTTGTTATATTCAATGGAATGATGGCATCCTCTCTTTTCGATTCTATATCTAAACACCCTGGGAGTTATTATTAAATAAATTGTGTCAAGTTAAATGGCGGGAATGCATGTAAGACAGCATTCACTGCAATTTGTTTAAAGATCCATGAAATATAATCAACAACCATTTAGTAATTTTTTTGTTTTAATCAGAGAGCTGGATCTATAATGAAATGTTTCTCTCTCGGATTTTGCCTGAAAATTTGCTCTGTTAACATACTTTGTTGTGACATTGCAATTTTTGGTTTAAATTTTGGTTTAAGATAAAAATCAACCAAGCAAAATAAAGGTATGATTAACATGAACAGAAAAGAAAAAAGTCTCTGGGGTTTATTTGCTTTTAGCTTCATAACAATATCCCACTTCCTATTAAATTACAATATTTTGATGCATTGCGATGTAGTAGTCTTCAAATATATATCTGAATTAAATGTTGAGTTTGCTAATCTCTTCACTGCTTTCTAAAGATTGTCTTTCTTTCTGCCGAAATAATAAATGGGTAAATAGTCATGTATGGGATGCTTGCATCTTTAATATGACAACATCTTCTGTCTTAGAGGTCTATTGTGCCAGATGGAATGTTCCATAAACACTATAACAGATAAATTACATTAGATACCCTGACTAGCACAGTGACACACAGCACCTTGATATAACTCAATTTTGTCTCTGCCTACATCTCCAACCACTACATTTTAAATCAGCAGTAGGACAGTATAAGTATAGAATGATAAATCTATCTACTATGTTTATAAAGCATTCAGCCTCTATTAATTTCCTCATAGCAATATTTATGATAATAGTCAGACCTTACAATGGCAAAGCAAAATTATTTTTCCACAAAACTATTAAAATGCAATATCTTTATGTTTGTGTATTTTAAAGATTATGAAAAGAAACAATGGAAATAAATTTAAATCTTTGTTTTGATATGTGCAATTGAGAAAATGAATTAATGTAGACATTTTAAAAAATAATTTTTTAAAGGAAATTAATAGCTTAAAGGTTGAAGAAAAGATAAATAATACTTCTCATGAACTATAATGATTTTTTAGTAAAGAAGAAATATTTTCCTTCATTATATAAAGGGGGAGAGTAACAGAACTCTCAGGGCAAATAGCGACTTTTGATATGTGCAATTGAGAAAATGAATTAATGTAGACATTTTAAAAAATAATTTTTTAAAGGAAATTAATAGCTTAAAGGTTGAAGAAAAGATAAATAATACTTCTCATGAACTATAATGATTTTTTAGTAAAGAAGAAATATTTTCCTTCAATATATAAAGGGGGAGAGTAACAGAACTCTCAGAGCAAATAGCGACTAGATAACTCACTTCAATGTGTCATTTCCGGTTGCTGTGTGTGAACAGTGGATGAGAGAGAGGATGAGAAGATGAGAGAAAGAGAGAGAGAGAGAGAGAGAGAGGCAGACAGATGGGTGGATGGGTAGATAAATAGATGGACTTCATAGAGATAGATGAGAGAAAGAGAGAGAGAGAGAGAGAGAGAGAGAGGCAGACAGACAGATGGGGGGATGGGTATATAAATAGATGGACTTCGACCTAATCCTGTGAAGTCAAGAACAGCATTTTTTAAGCTTGAATAATAAAATGCCTTCTTGCATAGTCTAAATGCTTAATTTAAGCAAGCATTTCTAGTTTAAAAGCTTTACTGTAGATGTTGTTTAGATTGGAATTAACATCAAAAGTTGCCAGCAGTTAAAGATGGAACAAAAAACTTTTAAAGAAAATGATTTACTACAGAGATGGAGTTTTGACAGCCCCCTTTTCTCACAAAAACCTTCCTACCCACTGTTATCTGCCCTATTAGCCTCCAGGGCACTTCTCCTGAGGCCTGACTGTGACTGCCAAGGATTCACAGCACACCCTCCCAATGTCCCATTATGGGGAGCTTCTGTAGGAATCTGTTTCCATTCCAAAGACAAGGCGATAATTATTTTTCCTCTAGATGTGGCTTGCCTTTACAATCTAGTTTATTATGCCGTTTAGTAGAAACCAAGAAAAGCTTAGGAAATGCCTCATGAATTCATGGATTAAAATCATTGTCTTAATTGGACACTCCTTAATCTCATGAAGGAGACCATGAAATTTATAGTTGCATGACTAAGTGCAGAAAATGATCTTTTTTTCAATGAGTGCACTAAAATTACATTTCAATGCACTAGTGGTGGTGAGTTAATTAAAACATAAAGCAATGGTAAACTATGTAAATGAGAAATTACATAAATCATAATAAAAATTTCTAAAATTAACTCCCTTTTAAAAAAGTAACTTTTCAGCAAGCATACAATTGGAAATGTGTGATGAAAGAAAATGGATCATGTAAATGAATCTGGCCAATGAGTTAGCAAAGTACCATTTTGTAAAAACTCTCAATAAATCTTGACTTATTTTTGCTGAATTAATTAGCTATTTGAGAAAGAAAAAACATATGATTAATTTAAACTTAGTTATCATAGTTTAATGTGACCACTATTTAGAATACAGAAACTGATCTGAATTGATTGATAATGAATCTCTTTTTAAAATGTTTTCTATTATAAAATTAATGTAAAACATTTTTAGCAATTACTGGAATATAAAAGAAAAATACCCACAATTTTTACAACTTAACATATATTTTCTTGTATTTTTTCAATTTTATTTCCCATTCAGCCTTCTTTTTTTTAACATCATGTAGTCAGCCGGTTTATACACAAAGGTTTTTCTTACTGTTATGGTCAGCATTTTGAGTTTACTAGCCTTTGCAATACTCAATTTTAATGGTTGAAGAATATTCTATTATGTAGTTTTAAACTATTCTTTTATTATTGGACATGGGTGTGTTCTTATTGGTAGAGTGTTTTTATGTTGTTGTTTGTTTGTTTGTTTGTTTGTTTTTATAATTTGAATGGAATTACCACTTTAAAATGGTTATAAGAAGTAGAATTACCAGCTGAAGCACATAAACTTGAAATCTTTCTTACTTTTTGGTTATGCTTATTTCTTGTTAGATCTTGAAAAAGAGATACTTAGTACACATTTTTAAAATACATAAGTGAATGAGTAATATTACTGTTAAGGTGTTTTTTTCTATTCTAACAGTACTCCCCCAAAAAACTAATGAAAACTGTGGAATCACAGGGAACTGAATTGGACTCCTCCTCTACTTATTTGTGACCCATGGCAAACTGCTTACATTTTCTTGGCCTTGGTTTTTCCAAGTATATAAAAGTACAGTACTAGTAACTATCTTTTGAGGGTTTTTGTTTGAATATTAAACAAGAAATTGCATGGAAAATACTTAGTACAGTGCCTAGTAAATTATGTCTCAATTATCAATATTATCAATTCCTTAAAAATTGATATTAATATTGATGATAATATATATTCAATCTTTTAATAAATTCATTAAATAGCATGTTTAAAATAGTTATCTAAAAACACATGATTATTTAATTAATACAATTCAACTAAACTATGCTGACTAAAAGGTCTTAGATGGACTGGGCACTTTTTCGTCCTGGAATTGGCCAGTAATTTGGGCATCATGGAAACTCACTCTTTAGATCAGATATCTGTATAATTGATTGAATTGGCCAGGTAGTCAATATGAATTGGCTCTTGAGACAGTATTTATCAAATAGATGTGTCTCTGAGTGACATGTATAGCTGTAGGCATTCACATCTCACACTCCCACGATGACATGAGGATGTAATGTGCTCCTCTTAAGCTTTAATTTGGCAAGGATTCTCTGCCTCTGAAAGCAAGGCTGTGACAGCTGTCTGAGGAGGCATACAATGTAAGGGAGGAATTATACAGCTGCAAAGACAGGGCTCAGCTCTGTCATTACCATCATCATCATTTACTATTTACCAGGGTGTCCATAATGTGCCTCATGCTTTACAGGCTGCAGGCATCACTATGCCTCAGAAGAGAGAAGCAGATGAAAGTCAGCCCATGCCAAAGATGAAACAAACTCCCAGGCTTCATCCAAGGTACATGCAATATTTAGAAAAAAGCTACTCATTTCTGAGTCTTGAGAATGTACATGCTGGTGGGAAACTTCTCCGCCTGCATAACAGGCCTTCAAAAGGAGAAGCAGCAAAGGTGAGATTTAAAAATCTTTTAAAGCAATGATCCTAATATTAAAATAAATTTGAATGTTATTTTAAGGGTATGCTATTTCTTTTTTTTTTTTTTTCCCCAGAGGTGAGGTAAAGTGTATGAGATGTGTTGTTTTTCAAGTGCCATATTTAAGACGTTAAATCACTCTGAGAACTCATTCACATCTGGGAGGTGACTGCAGAGTCATGGCAAATAGTCTATACTGAAGCAAAAATTTATATTTCGATGTGAGCCAATACAATACAGCAATTTTTAATTCGATTATATACTTTTTTCTAACAACCTATTAACATTGTTTATTATAAAAGTAAGATAAAGTATGGAAAATATAAAAATGCATAAAAAATATTATAATAGCTAATTCCTTAAATTCACCATGTTTAACAGTTTGCATACTACATTTCCATTCAGTCATTTTTCTATTTAGAAAAGACTTTCCTTCTGAAACTTAAAATTCTTTTCATCATTAAAATGTAAGTACTTTCTCATGCAATAGTCTAATAAATTATTTCTATTATTTTTAATAGCTAATTAATAAGAATTCTTTACGATAGATAACTAGAAATTATACTCTTGGGACAAAGAAGCATGCCCATTTAAAATTGTGATGGATATCAACCAAGTCTTAAAACACACACACACACACACACACACACACTAAAAATCCACTCCCTCAAGTAATATTTGAGAATTTCCCTTGCCAAGCCTGAATATTTGTTAAAGTTTGATGTTTTATTGTTGTTATGATTTGCAATTCCATGATAAAAAATCGGTTATTTTTCTTAGAATTCTAAACAGTCTAAAATGGCCAATAAAAATTCTTTTATAAGTTTATTGGCCATTTTAGATTTTTTATTATGTGAATATACTGTTTATTTTACCACTTAAATTTGGCTGTCTTTTTATTTTCAGATCTGTGCTAGTTCTTTATATTTTCTAGTGTTGAAGCACAAATCGCACCAGACAAAATTAAACACAAAAGGAAGACTTTGTTCAAGGCTATTGCAATAGGCTAGAGAGGTCATAGCTCAGTATTAACTCAACTCTGCTGAAGCGAAGAACAGGGAAAGTTTAAGTACTAGTGTAAAAGGGAGAACATAGGCCACCTGTGTTTGCTAATTAGCTTAACCCAAAGGAAAAGTAAGTTTTCTTATATATTCATGATGGAATAGTTTCACAACCTGGAAAGAGGCTCCTACCTTCCAATAGAACCTTGTAGAAGGAGGCACTCTCTCTCTTGATGTTCACTTTTCAAGGAGGTAGCTCCTAGGTTTGTGAAAAAGACATTCCTAGTTATAAAACTGGAAAGAGGCTTTTTTAAAGATTTAGAGAGGATTCTGGGACGACGGCAGAGTAGGAAGGGCCATGGATCTATCTCCTCATCTAGACAACAGTTGTATTGGACAACCTATCTGTTGTAACTATTTTGGAAAACAGGAGTCTGTTGAAAGCTTTCAACTTCCAGGGGGAAGACTCGGTTGGTAAATTGTGATTAATTTTGTTCAATTTCACCTCTTAACACAGTCGCAGCTACCTATTCTCCGCCTCTAGTCATGACAGATAGTTAGGCACGTGTTCCACGTATACAGCTTGAGAGAAATAGGATGGGCCAAAAGCACCTTGTCTTGGAAATATTGGGGATCAGTGCTTTGATTGCTGACTGTTGCTTCTGATGACAGAGGTGCAGACTAAAATATTGCGGCCATTGTTGTTGCACTTCCCCCCATTGTTGCAAGATCTACTCCCTCCCACTGAAGTAACTTCAGTAAAACTCAAAAGCAGTGTGAAACTCTTAAGGAGTGTGAATGAACAACTCTCTGGTCACTGCTCCTCTGGAGAAGACTGGGGATAAATAAGGTCTGTTTCTTCTCCAGGCTACCCTGGACTTCTCTTCTCCTCAGACCAATCAGGTTTGCAGTGGATTACAGGAGAATTTCTATTAGACGATCAGGCAAATCTCAGAAAAGTACACTGTGGAGAAAGGGAAGTGGAAGTCCTATCCAAATTACTTGAAGTGAGACTGTTCCTAGTTGCATTCTCTCTCCAAATCTTGCTGTCAGGCAGGTCTCATTTCTTCCCTACAGCACTCTCTTTGGAATTCATCAGTTCTACATCCTTGGACATTCCCTAGCTAAATACATTGCCCTCCCAGAAAAAAGGGGCTTCCACCTCTTCAGATGCCTTACAAAATTGTGTGAGCATTGGGATATCTTTGGGTGCCAGATGATTCCACCACAGAAAGACGCCTGTGGAGGAGGCAGAGTTCATCAAGAACTATCAAAATATTGCACATAGGTTCAGTTTCCTAAAGGTTCAATATCCAATGGTGTTAAATAGTTATATTTAAATGTTATAGTATTTTCCTTCTTTCAAATGGCTTCATATAATTTATAAATTCAACATTATATAATTTATAAATTCAATATTAAATTCAATGTTATTTAATTTATAAATTCAATGTTAATATAATTTATGATTATTTAGAGATGTGTGCTTATATCATGGATTGCATGTGAATATCTAAAAAAAACATAAAATTTCAGAGCCTTTGGTGCTTTAGGGAGGGGGAGCTGGTCATATATACTCACAGGTAAATGCTTAAAAATGTAAAAATAATGGTAATAATACCTTATATTATAAAATGTAAACATACATGATCACATATACTGTTACATCTGAGTCTCACAACATGCTTAGAGGGTAGGTTCAGTTGTTATTACCCCCACTTTACAAATAAGAAACAAGTTTAGAAAGAAGAAATTACTTTCTTAATGACATATACAGGCACAATAGCTGGATTTCGAACCCAGTTTTTCTAATTTTGTGATTGTAACTCTTTCAAATATGCTCTTCTATCCTTCTATTTAAGTAGACAAGGAGCAATATCGTCACTATGTTCATTACATTTTTTAAGAGCTAACATTAGGAAAATGAACAATTAGCTAGCTCACTATTATAGAACCAAAAACATTGTTACTTCTTATTCGAGAAGGCAGAAAAATTATATTAACAGAACCTTGAACTAATGAATAACCTTTTGTCATGAATTATAATGTAACACCTGTAACATTTAGCTATAACAATATTTTACTTTAGAGGAGCTTTTCTTATGTGAAAATCAAGCAGAAAGAAATATTGAAAAAAGTCTTAATGGAAATCATTACACAGATGACCTACACTTGCAGAATATTTATAAGTTAAAAAAAAAATCTATTTTCCCATTTAAGAAATAAAAGAAAGTAAGACAATTTTGGTCAGAGGTAATCTTGAGCAGCCATTGATGGCTCAATTGGACATAATTGGAATCTATGTGTTCATTCTCCTTCCTCCATTCTTGTGATTCCTCTTCCCCATTTCTCTTACATCACCTGAGGTGTCTCCATGGGAGGGTCCATCCAGACATGAGTGTTCTCTAAGGATATGCATTTTGGAGTGGTCTTTACTATATTTGAAGGTGGCATTAGTTCTGTGGGCGGGGGAGAAAAACAAACACAAGGCACTCTTTAATCATAAGCTGAACTTCCAGACAACAGGTGCTACCCCTACTGTATCATTGGGCCATATACTTTCTGTTTTGTAGGCACTAGTTAGTATATATAGAATAATGGATATTCCTTCTGAATATTAAAAGGTATAAGAAATACTTGAATGCACTGGAGATGGAAACTTGTTCTCTTGTTATATTAAGAGGCTAGATTGTATTTTCTTATTTCATAGTTGCTTTTTTCTATCCAAAATTCTTCAGAAACATAGGTCATTTGATTTTCTTATAGCAATTTAGGGAGAATAACACATGGCATATAGTTGACAACGCATTGGGATATCAAGTATACGTTTGTGAGAGAAAATACCCTTTTTGAGAGAATAGGTAATTTTCAACATGCAAAACCACTCTGACAAAGCGAGCTGGATAAATTGGCTATTTCAGGTCAGCTTGGCTGCCCTGATGTTGTATTGAATGCAGAACAATGTCATAATAACACTGTATTTTAAATCTACAATCCCAGGCACTATAGAAGTAGACCCCTACGTGCTAAACAAGATTAATAGCAGTGAAAAAGTTGGTGTACAATAAACTTGCAAATAATTTAGCTATTCCAAGTGAATTCACAATATACCTTTTAGCGTGGAAATAACATACCACAATAAAACGAATCTTAAATAAGCACATATATTGAATAATATGTATATAATTTAAATTATATATTTATAAATAAATTAAATTTATATGTATGTGTGTATATATATAATTTTTAAAAAATGAAGTTGACTGGTATAGCAGTGTGTCTGTCTACTCATAGCCAGGAGGGCCCATTTCCCTTCATCAGCAGGACAGATAGAATCCTCCTGATTCTTTTCTTTTCTTTCTTTCTTTCTTTTTTTTTGTCTTCAACTGTTCTGAAGCTCTTTGTTAGGCATTCAAAGCCAGATTAGGAATCCAGATAAACAAACTATAGTCCCTGTTTTTTAATTAAGATTAGGAAGCAGCCATAGGAGTTCTTTAAAAATAAACTGCAGCCCACTTTCTACAAAAGACAATTAGGAAACTAGGGGACAATGAGAAATAGAATGGAGAAGTAAAGGACGTGGGAAAATGCGTTGGATGATACTATTGATTCTTACCAAAAATTCATTTGTTCTTTGTTGCGAACATTTTTGTTAGGAGAATCTCCATCAAGTGTAACATGTTTCCAATGAATGTCCTCAAGGCAACAGGAGGAAAAACTCTCTCTGTGTCACAGCAAATGCTAACCCTGAAATTGAACAGGAGCGATCAATTCAAGTCCAAACAATAACATTTAAACAAATAATAAGAAAGACTCCAGGTCACGGAATGATATAAATAAAAGGCATTCTCTCAAGAACTGAGAAAGTTTTGGGTTTAAAAAAGAAATCCAGTGAAAAGAAACCTGTTGAAAAGTGTAATTGTATTTCAAAATAATTCATTTTTAGAAAAAAATGCAAGTTTTTTCTTTGTTACACATCCAATTCAGAACAGAATATTGAACCTGAGTATATAGAAGATAGCAAGGGCTACTTTGGAGGATTTTCATTACAATTGCTTTGATTGTCTTTGTTAGGATTACTTGTAAGATCTTAGAGGGGGATGATTTTTATCTCCGTTTTATTTCAGAGAAGAAAATGAACACAGAGACATCCAATGATACATACCCAAATGGTGGAGATAGAAACATTGGTTTTTTGAGTTCTCGTTAAACATGAATTCCTATAAAACGTGTTTTTAAAGAAGCAAACGACAACATAATATTTTCATAAAATAGTTTCTGATGTAATACCAAAGTTTAATTTAAACATTGTATAATTTCTAAACTTTGGTCCTTAGATTTGAGATTTGGGGTTGACATGTTTCTGATTAATATATGGATCACCTTGAGTGAGTATGTCTCTAATATTTTAGAAGTTTTTTTCTCAGTTGTTAATTTTGAAAGAAGTCTAAAATTAGTACAAAGAATTCTTTATACTCTTTACCCAGATTCTCCAAATGTTAACTTCTTACATGACTACAGTTCAATGATCAAAATAAAGAAAAAATTTATCTTAATACAATGTTAATACTTAAATCTACAGACTAATTTTTCCAACTGACCCACAAGTGTTCTTGTACTGACCCAGAAGCCAATGTAGGATGAGAGTGCATTTTGATGCCATGGCTTTTTATTTTCCTTTAATCTGGAAAGGTTCTTTCATTGAATTTTGTCTTTCATAGCCTTGACATTTTTTGAGAGTACTACTGAATAGTTAATTTGTGAATGTTTCTTAGTTTGACTTAGTCTGATGTTTTTTCATGACTATGTAATTTTGGTAAGAATACTATATAAGTATTCCATGTCATCTCAGTGCATCATGCTTATCTCAGGTTTATATTGCTTATATGTCTTATTATTGGTAAAGTTAAGGTAGTATCTGCCAGATTTCTTCTCTATAAAATTACTATTCTTCCCTTTGTAATTAGTAAGTATCATTTGGGGAGATGCTTTGAAATTATGTAAATATTTTTTTTCTCATTAGACTTTTACCTAGCATCCACAGATAATTCTTCACAGAAACAATTATTATATTTCATTCCTTCTAAATTTATCAGTTGGAATTCTGCTTTAAGGAAGAACCATCCCCGCCCCACCATTTAGTCTCTCTCAATTTTTTTAATCTGTATGAATTCATGGCTTCATATTTTACTCTATGAGTAATAATACAATACTATCATTATTTATTTTCTTTCTTAACTTTTTTGCTCTAGGACAATTTCGAAAATTAATGTTAGAAGTGGCAAAAAAAAAAAAAAACCAACAGGCTATGAAGGTAAATTAGTGTGAACTGGTAAGGTCCCTTTTAGGGTTAAAGTTCTCTGTTCAGGATGTTCCCACACATTGGAATGTGACCAAGGTACAATTTGCTATCACTCCTTTCTTTACCTTAGTTATATTCATGAAATGAACCCAGAGACAATTACTGGATTTAAAAAATGTTTTTTTCTGAGCTGAGGTCTGATGATCTTTCCTTAGGCTAAATCCTTGGGCTCAGCTAGCCACTTGCCTTTCTCTACTTTTAACCCTGCCTCAGGCTATCACCCAGATCGCTTCACATATTCATTTCTTATATACCCTTGAAAAGCCCAAAACACAAAAAGTTCTTTTAGCTTTAGGTTTCTAATTTATCAAAATAAGAACATCGCCATCAGATGTCCAATCAGATGTCCTTTCACAATGTACAGGCTGTTTTTTGCATTCTCCTAGGTGCAGATTCTGAGACCAGGATTCATTTGTAAGTGGTCTGTTTGGGAAGTTCAGCTAACACAAGTAGAGACACAATAAAAGGAATGGAAAACAGCCAAAGAAAGGTGTGCTATTAAGCCAGCTGTCACACTGTGCAATTTAAGCTAAATCTTGCTTGGACTCTGGAAATTGATACAAAACACACACATCATAATTAACCAACAACAACAACAACAAAAACAGTATCTGCAGAGCTCCAGGTACTAGCAATTGGGTACTGCCAGCGGACACCTAAAGATGCAGAGTTATAGGTGGGGCATTGACAAGGTCCGCTACCCAAATTCTTTTGCACATTTTATCTAATGCTCAAAAAGAATCATGCCAAAGAGGTAGAATAAATGTCACTTTCCTTTTATAAGTTAAGTAGCTAAAATTTGAACAACCCAAGTGATAGGCTTAATGTCATATACTGTAATGTATGCACATAAAGGATAGAGCTAGACAATTGCAGAACACACAGAAAAAATACAAAGTCTTCACTTTCCTTTTCTAGAGCTCAGAGTTGCTGGTATCAAGTTGACCCTTACAAGGAAGAGATTTACTCCTCAACTTTCTAAAGTAAACCCTGAGACCTCTTAGCCATATGAAATCTTCAGACTTACTTCAAAGTGCAAAATAGCATGAACCATTTCTATTTCTCAGTGATTTACATACATTTTACTTCTCTCCTCAGTTGATACTACTGAGTAATGACCTATATTTCATTTCTTGCTGGTTTTACCTGCATACTAGGCAGTTCCTATTAAAATCCTAATGTACCAAAGCAAAGGTAAATGGCTGATCAGGAGATGGGCACGTACAGCCTAAAGTTTCCTTCGAGTCATCCACCATGAGATATAGTCAAGCTAATGCCTTGAATAAAAAAAAAAAAAAAAAGACATGCTTGAACTAATTCAGCACTGGAAATAAAGAAAGTGTTCCATATTTTTAATAGAATATAAATGCAATTACAGATCTAAGAAAAAATAACAGAATTATTGAGCAGTCAAAATGTCCTGATAAGGACATTAATTCATTCATTTATGTACTCAGCTTATCCGTTACACTTCACCTATTGAATCCCTGTTATTTGCTTGATCTGTGATAAGCACCAACTACAAAAATACATGTGACTGTCTCTGCTTTTGTAGAACTCACTCTTAAGAAAGTGTAGGCTGAAAAGAACTTCCTTGCAAGTTGGAAACATTCATGATGCAGCATGATGCCATCTACAGTGGAAAACATTGTGGTAGCAAATTAAGCTGGAATGATAAATTGGGTCCAGATTTCGAAGGACCTTGAATGTCATAACAGGGATTTGAGATTATTTTGGGTAACAAAGAATCACAGATTTTACTTTAAAGCAATGGGACTCAAATAGTAATATCAAAAAAAGTAACGAAATACCTCCTCCTCAAACAATTAAGCAGCCCGGTTCTTAACTACTATTCTCTACTTTAAAGAAATGTCATATTATTAAAAATGACCTGTTATGATTCTATGAGCCACTTGATCACAATTTTTTAGTAACTTTCCCTTGTATGTTTTTTTAGTAGGCACACCCTTTGCTTACTGATGTTTCACCCATGACTCTGGCCCAACTGCAGAGAGCATTAAACAAATCAGTAAATAAATGTGGGGAATTTTGCAGACTATGGATATTTCTATTGCTTTGTCTTTCACATAATTTTTTCAAGGAAAATTTGTGAGTATGTATCTGAAGAATAATTCTCTTATTCTCTTGGCTCTGTGCAGCAATAAAAAATTAGGAGATGAGAATGGCTAAGAGGAATATCAACACCAAGAACATATAATTATTGAGGTTATGCTTCTGGTGCTATGCCAGGCACTATGGATACAATTGTGAGCAATACGGGTAGATTCATTCCAATCATCACCTGAGAATTGGGTACGTGGTGAGGCAGGGATATATCATGGAAAGTGCATGAAATTTAGAGACAGATAGATATGGATGCCACATTAACACTGAGAAAAGTGCTGACTTGTCTTAGTCTTAATTCCTTACTTATAAAAGAGAGATAAGATAGCCAACTTTTTATAACTCCCAATCACTATCAGTCTCTTTCCACTTACCCTGTTCTATGTAAGTATTTATCTATTCTTAAAATTTTATGATGTGTTTCTATGTTTGTTGACTTTCTCCCCCATTAAAATACAATTTCCATCAGGGCAGAGATATTAGCAGTTTGAGCTACTGTGGTAGACATAATAACGGTCCCTCAAAAATATCCATGTCCTAATCTCTAGAAACTGAATATTATGTTATATGGTAAAGAGGAATTAAGGTGGCAAATTGATTTAAGTTTTCTAATCAGCTGTTTTTAAGATAGGGAACTTATCTGGATTGTCCTGGGCCTTAAATAGAAGACTAAAGTGATGGCAATATGAGGACTCAGCCCAGCTTTTCTGGCTTCGAAGATCAAGAAATGGGTCTACAAACCAAGGAATGTAGGTGACCTGTAGAAACTAGAAATGGTAAAGAAATAGATTCTCCCCTAGAATCTCTAGTAGAAACATAAACCTGCTGACACTTGATTGTAGTCCAGCAAGATACATTTTGGACTTCCGACTTACAGTATAATAAATTTGTGTTGCTTTAAGCTACTAAATATGTGGCAACTTGTTATTCCAGCAATAAGAAACTTATATTGTGAATCAGGAATTTTTTCTCATACTACTCTAGTCACTAGTGCCAAGAATAGTGACTGTACCATATCAAAAATAAAATTGTGTATATGTGTGTGCATGTGTGTTTCATAGATTAATGAAAAAATGCACAATCAACCAGACTATAATCATGCCACAATTTAAGAGGGCACAGACAGCTGCAAGTAAAATACAGAGACATGCACATACGAGGCCAAATGAGTATCAAGGAATTTTAATGTAAAATTATTTAAATTACTGAAATTATATCCAATATTTTATATACTACATATAGAGATACATACTATTCTATGGAAAGTATCTTAGTGCTTTGGCTTAGGAATACAAAATTTTACATAATATTTTTGTTTAAGAAAGAGAGCTGAAAGACCTTCTGATTGACTAAGTATTATCACATGTTTTTGTCAATTACTGCCTCCCTAAACTCTTCTGGTTTTTACTGTTACATAAAAAAAAGCCTAGGCAACCGCACTAGAAAAAGATGTAAAAGAAGCACAGTACCTTTCCAGAAGTAATGCTGAGTAGGCACATTATCTTGATACTGGTATTTTCTCGGTAGCATTTCTCTCTCAGCATCACTGTCATTGTCTTCTCTAAAAGATATTGAGATTATTACATAATCATATTTTAGTATTCAAATGCCTTTTCCTTAGACTAACCATCAAGCTACCTACTAATTTCATCACAACTGTAAGAAAAAGTAGACAAAAAAATAAACAAAAATAGGCACAAATGAGCCTGGAGCATCTTTTTGCATTATAAAATAAGTGATCAATGATGGAAATATGTTTAAAATACTCTTGAGCCAGTTTGAAGGGGCTCTAAGTAGTCAAATCTGAGAAAATTGGAACATAAAAATAAGTTATATTAATGAATTATAATCCATTGAATAAAATACAAAATACATGAGTTTAAAGAGATATAAGTAAATAAATGGGAGGAGAAAAAATCTTTTTCTTAAAATGACATTGAATAAAATGACATTATTCAAGAACCTGCTATAGTTACACAGGATATTTTGGGGACAACTGATGGATTTTAATAGTTACTGGGAATTATGTGAAAGTATTGAATCAATATTAAATTTCTTGATTTACATAACTATATTTTGGCTAAATAATAGAATATCCATGTTCTTAGGAAACACACACTGAAATGTTTAGAGAGAAAGGAACACACATTTTCAACTTAGTCTCAAATGGGGCAAAATATATAAAAGAGGTGAATGTAGTAAGTGGCATATGAGTTCCTTTCATTATTCTTGCAACTTTTCTGTGTTTAAAATTACAACATTTAAAGTTATAAGCAACACCAATACATTTAAGTGGTTCCAACTGTGTAGGAGAGAAAAATTGATCGTATCTAATAAATTTGATGATATTTATACTTGCGGTAGGCTGAACAATATCCCTGAAAAGATATCCACATCCAAATTTCTAGAATATGTTACTTTACATAGTAAAAAGGGACTTTGCAATGTGATTAAGTTAAAGATCTTGATATAGGGAGATTATCCTTTATCCGAGTGGGCCCAATATAATCACAAGGGTCCTTTCAAGAGAGAAAGAAGAGAGTAACAGTCACAGAAGATGTGATGACAGAAGTAGAGGGTCAGAGTCAGAGAGAGATTTGAAGTTACTACTCTGCTGGCATTGAAGATAGAGGGAAAAGCCCTGAGCCAAGGAATATAGGCAGCCTCTAGAAGCTGGGAAAGGCAAGCAAACGGATTCTCTTCTAGAGCTTCTGCTGACACTTAATTATGGTCCAATGAAACCCATTCAGACATTGATCTCCAGAAGTCTGAGACAATATATTTTGTGTTGTTTAAAGGTACATTTGTGGTTAATTCATTATAGCTGCAATAAGAAACTATATAATACCCTATGATCAGTATTTCTATTTTGAGGTATAGACTTTAAAGAAACTCTCATTCATGTGGCCAAGATATTCTGAGACTATTTGTCATAGGAATATTTGGAACAATTGGATATCCATCAATAGTGAAATAGATATTCTAGTTCTCTGATGGAACACCGAATGATCAGAAAAAATGTCAAAATGGATAAATCACAAAAGTACAATGATGAGTGAAAAGAAAAAAAAAGATTTGCTCTATAAGGTACGATACCATATATTTAAATTCTTAAAACATTGAAAATAGTACTCTGCATTAATGATACAGACAAATGCAAAGATGTATGCCAATAATATTGAATCAAAAATGGAAAAGACACACTTTCAATTAAGTGTTACAACTGGAGGAAAGAGAAGGATTGAGATTGAAGAAGGAATGTCCAGACGATTTAATTGAATAAACTCAAAGTTACTAAGACACGATTAATAGATATGAACGGTGAGTAGAGAAGAATTGGTAACACTGATATTTTAAAACTCAAATAAGTGAATATCTGTTGATAACTGTAAGCAAGAGTGGTAATAAAGAAGGAAGAAGAGCATGTTTTGGGGGAAATATAATAATTCCTGATTTTGCTCTCCAGAGTTTGAGTACTTTCTGTAAGTTGTACTCTGGAAGTGATGCAAAAATACCTACTATATTACCATTGTCCTCAAGATGATTATATTCTAGACCAGGAGTAGGCAAAATTATTCTGTAAATGGTCAGATAGTAAATATTTTAGTCTACGTAAGCCATATGGTCTCTGTTGCAACCACTAAGTTCTGCTGTTATCACATGAAAGCAACCATAAACAGTACATAAATGAATGGGTGGGGTTGTGTTCTAATAAAACTTTATTTACAAATTCAGGCAGCAGGTTAAATTTGGACCACAAGACATAATTCACTGTCTCTCACATTAGACTAAATATTTTACATTTTTTCACACAATAATGGCTAGAGTTTTACCACCCTATTGATCGAAAAAATACACATGCACATATAAGTTTATGGGTTCCTTTCATAATTCTACTTCTCCCTAGGGTCTGAAGATTTTCATTTGGGGAACCAATGTTATGGTGGAAATAAATTACATGTACAAATAATTAAAACACAGAATTGAACATACAAGAAAAGAAATTTGAACAAAGGTCTTTGGGAATTTACTTGGAGGAGTAATCAATAGGGTGTTGGAGAATGCTTGAGATATAAGTGGGGTTGTGCCTGGATATGTAGAAGCATGCTGAAAATTACATGGAGCTCCCAAATCATGTGGTGTATCAGCAAGGAAGAAGAGAATAGGGTTGTTGTTTGGCGATAGTATAGGTTATATGAAGGGGAGAGAGATTAAAATTTTCTCGGAATGTAATTTGGAAATGATATGTTGAAGGGCCTTAAGTGCCAAGTCTAAGATGTATGTTTCTGGTACCAGAAATTTCTTACTACCACATAAATCTTAGGATACTCCATTAATTTGCACCGTAAGACATATATATGCTTAATTTCCCAAGGAAGTGGTGGAAATTGCTTTCAGGGTACAGTGGGCTTTTTAAAAAGATATTTTTATTTTATTATTTTTTGCCTTAGATAGAACATTGAAGAAAAATGTGTTTATAAACTCCAAGACCTTTTAAGATATTAAATGCATTTTTAAAAACTGATGAATAATAATGAAAATGACCTAAGAGGTTTCTCGCTCTTTTTGCCAGCTTATTGTTGTTCATGTTAATAAACTTTGCTGTATGTACAATGCACTAGGAATGAAACTATTGAAATAATTTGCAGTTTCTTCCATTGACAAGTCATCACTCTAGTCAGATCAATTTTTGTTATTTTCAGAGTAAATTCTTCTTTCTTACCATTAGCCTGTAATGCCTTGCTTTGTTCCTAAGAAAGAAAATGATTCCTTTTTCTCTTTAAAGTTTATTTATTTCACCTTTTTGTATGCTTTCCTCATGTAGTTCCATAGTTCATCATTAAATCATATAATACTATGCAAATCCAGCAACATAAGTACATCTGTCTTCTGTTACTTCCTCCTATAATGCACTATGTTGCAAAAGAAAAGCCCAAGGGTATCACCAAAAAATTGCCTTCTGTGTTTCTTCTCATTTGTTGGAGTTTGATATAAGAAATAGTGTTTGATGTCTGTCTATATCAGCACTTCCCAACTGTTTGGAGCACCAGGGACCTGTGGTCCTATGAGAATCTAATGCCTGATGATCTGAGGTGGAGCTGAGGCAGTGATGCTAGCACTGGGGAGTGACTGCAATTACAAGTGAAGTTTCCCTTGCTCCCTGACCACTCACCTCCTGCTGTATGGCCTAGTTCCTAACAGGCCATGGACCGGAACCGATCTGCAGCCCGGGGATTAAAAATCCCTGGTCTATATGACAGAAGAATAACAATTTTAAAAGAATTTAAAATGAAAAAAAATACCGCCAAACAAAAAATCATGGCTTTTTCAATTTTCAGGCTGAAAGCATGTTTGGGATCATTTGTGTGCTTGTGTATTTGGTGTGTGTGTGTGTGTGTGTGTATGCAGATGAATCTTCCAGTATTCTAATTAACTAAAAGAAAACAATATTAGCAAGAAGCAATTAATATACATACTGTATTTAAGTAGCCAGTATCTTTACTTACAAAGAACCACTTGATTTGGGGTGTACTTATGGTTTAATAGTCCTTTGCAGAAATCAATTATAAAACAAAGTGGGAGTCTTGTAGGAATAAAGAGAATTGTGGAGGAGAAAGGTCGAATTAGGTGACAAAAAGGAGAAAGAGTGGTATTTGTAATAACCTTTAAAGTATTCTTTCTCTGACACTTGAACACTTGATTCTAATTTGCTATTGTCATAACAATGTACTCTCTCTGAATTGACTCCCAAATTGCCCATCCTTGCTCATAACTCTGGTATGTTTTTCGCTCATGTATAGAATCTTTCAATATATTATCATTCTATGGGTGTCTCCTTTATTTTTCCATCTAGGTCATTGATAATAGAATGCAACCCATGTTAAATACAACCCCATTTGTCACATGAAACAATCTAGGTGTTGTTTGACCAAGTGAAATCATAAAAAAGGAATTTAGCCAATTTTGGATCAATTCTTTAAAGTCAAAATGTCTTGAACCTGCATTAAGAAACTTCATAGATCCAAATTCAAAATATACAACATAGTCTTTCCCATTGTTATGTACTAATTACATCAACAGAAGCAATAAAATCCGTTTGGTTTACTTGTTCTTTATAAATCTAAGCACTTCTTTATTCATGACTCTTTATGAGGTTGATATTTGGAAGATTTCTTCAGTATTTTCAGTAGTAGAATTTCTATAATATTTAATTCACAATTCAAAATAAGTTAGCAAACATTGAAATTTCTATTTTAAACAATTTAGGTCAACATTAATTATTAACTTTATAAATATAGATTAACCGCCAACATAATCTATTTCATTTTGAAGTATTCATATAGTTGAATTGAACCATGCTATAATTTTATGCCTTGTCTTTTTATGTTAGTATTACTCTCTGAACTAAATGGACATATGAAACTACTCTGTGCTCCCAATTTTGGGAAACATGTTAGAGCAACTATGATTTTTCACTTACATTCAGAATTCTTCAGATGTACATAACAGATGTACAGTAAATTTATTGTCTTTTCCTATCTTTCTTCATATGAATTTTAATAAAATATAAGCTGTTAATCTGTTTATGTTTTTATTTTATATGTTTATTATGAAAGACCATTATGAAAAAATCACTACTTGGTATCTAAAACTTGCTATTACTACTAAGTATCAATATATTTTTCTTACATGAAGCAGTGTGGATAATAAACAGTCTATGACTTTTAGTTCATGTTTGTAAGTCAGACAAGACAAACTTTGCTGGTTTGTATGTTGCATGATTTCAATAAGAAGCTGAACCTGAAGAGTCAGCACACAATTTGTTTGTAATTCACACATGCTTGTTTTTTATGTTTTTCTAAAACAAACAAACATTAAAAAATAAGAAAATAATTTTCCATCAGTGCCCAGACCAAAGGAAGAAATGTTTGCAATTAGAGATCATCATGGGTCCTTAATTTCTTCCCTGAAATAAATTTTTAAGGAAAGTAAAATATTTTAGAATATTTTTTCCCCTTAGAACAGGCATGAGGTTGTTCTTATAACAGATCAGCTCTAGGTTCTGAAAAAAAAGTCACAAACCTAACAAAGCTTGTTCTGTATCACCTCCAGGCCCAAGACACTTCAGACCATTGAAAGATTCCATATTTGACAGAAGCTGGAAGCAATATCAAATATATATATATACATATAGTATATATATAGTACTAGTCATGATAATTTATAAATATTAGAGGAAGAGAGACAGACAGAGTTCTAAAGGACCAATTGAGCTTTTGTCCAGAGAAGAAAGACAACATCATTAAATTTTTAAGCATTATTTATATAATTTTATTACAAAGGTAATACTTATCCTCAATCAATGGACAAATATATACTGAGTATCTACAGTATAAGACTGTGTGATAGGCATTGTGGGATAGGCCATATGGGAGGTAGAATTCTAAGATGGCCATCAAGATTCCTGCTCCCTGCTGCACACACCTCATGTCATCCTTTACGCTGGTTGTAGGCAGAAATATGTAGATATGATGGTATATTGGTCCAGGGATTTTGTAGGTGCAATGATGTTACTAATCAGTTGACTTTGAGTTAATCAAAGTTAACTCACTAGACCAACAGGAAAGGAGTACACGAAGAGAGAAAAATGGAAAGGAGATGACAGAAGGAATATTTCTATTGTCATAGGATTAGCACAAGGTATTCCAAAGCTAGGAAAGGAGGATAGCAGGAGAGCTTATGGAGAAGAAAACAGGTTGATCATCACTGGGTTTCCAAGGTGCTTTGGAAACATCAGCAGCAGATTTAGTTTAGGAATTTTTTGAGAGTGATTCTGGAGATAAAACAAAATGCTTTAATACTGATTAAAAAGCTCATTTGGTCCTGCTTTGTCCACCTTGCTATCTTCACCTGACTCTCGTGGAGCCAACAGCCTCAATATACATATATTACTATAGTTGTGCCCACTATCTGGGGGGAATATGTTCCAAGACCCCCAATGCCTGAAACCACAGATAGTAATGAACCCTATACATACTGTTTTTCCTATACATACCAATGATAAAGTTTAATTTCTAAGTTAGGAACAGTAACAATAAAAACTATAACTAATAATAAAATAGAAGCATTTTAGAGCTTTTCTTAGGCATATCTGAATTGCCAGCATCACTATCATGCTTTGGGGCCATTACATATTAAGTAAAATAAGGGTTACATGACAGAAGCACTGCAATATTGTGACAGTCAATCTGATAACCTAGATGGCTACTAAGTGACTAACTGGCAGAGAGCATATACAGCCCGGATATGCTAGACAGAGGGATGATTCACATTCTGACTGGGAGGGAGCAAGACAGCTTGAGATTTTATCGCCCTACTCCAAATAGCATGCAATTTAAAACTTATGAATTGTTTATTTCTGAAACTTTCTGTTTAATATTTTCACACTGCAGTTGACTGCAATAATTGAAATTGCAGAAAGCGAAACCCTATATAAGAGGGAACTACTGTACTTAGCCTTGTTTCTAACAAACCATGCTTGGTTTTACCTCTGTACCTTTGCAAATACTGTTTTATTTCATTTTTAGGCTTCCCCAGTCAGGCTGATCTGCCCGTATTTACAAGGAGCTTCCATTGGACATAGTGAATATCTCTGTGATAGTATTGATCATGTTGTTTTGTGATTATTACCTTATCTGTCTCCCTCACTCCATTATGGCCACTTTGAACTTATAAAACAGGTTTTTAATCTCTTTAACTTTGGCCTATCAAACATCTGACACATATTAAGTGAATAAGATCAGCTTTTATGAATGAATTGGTGTGACCAAATATTCATTTTTTAAAAACAGTGTGAAACATTAGTTTCTCATTCTGTCAGTATTTCCCTCACTAGAGTTCAAAAAGACATAGATATTTTATGAAGACCTCTAAAGAAGTAGGTGGTGCAATCCAACAGACGTCTTGAGAATAAGGGAGTTGGTACAGTGCCACAAGAAAGTGTCATAACTGGAAGTAGGTTTGACTTGGTGTGGCTAAAGTAAATCAAAACAGAGAAAAAAGTTGCAAAGGCTACAGTCAAAGATTTGCCGAACATGCTGCAAGGGGATTTTTTTTTTCTAATTTTTTGCAGTCTCTTTAGAATATGAAGTGTCAAGTGTAAAGTACTATGAATGGTACATAGAAACTTCAGCTGATCTTTCTATTTAAATGTAAACCTGATGCTAGAACAGACTCTATTTTGAAATATGACAATACCTTCTGATCTCTTTTCCTTTGTACTTCATTATGAAGTACATTTTCAGGATAATAGGATGTCTCGCTTTTAGTATCACATCTGTTCCTGCTCCATTGTCTTCACTTGAAATCATAATTTCCTCTTTGGAAATGTACAATTGATGGCAAGTAGAGATGATTATGATGTAATAAACAGAAACGATGACTTCAGGTGGGTAATAATAGTTAAGAAACCAAGGCTTTTGCTTCCAAGTAAATTCCTCTGCTGATTAAAATGAGAAAAAAGAAAACCAAAGTATGTGCAAAGCTTGAGCGAAATGGCCTCAGAATTGAATGCTTTCTCTTAGTCAGATCATCTATGAGTTGAGGGTGTCTATTCCTCATGGTTTGTGTCACAGTTGTTATGACTAAATACATTTATATTGTCACGTATAAATATAATGTGTTGCATAAATTTTAAATCACTTTCAGTTTATTATTAGATAATATAGGGAGTAGGAATATTCTTTGGAACGGATATGAATTGAATCCTGGCTGAAACATTTTGTTTTGTGACTTTGGAAGTATTATTTAATTACTGTGAGCATTAAAGCTGGAGCAATACTTCAGGAAAACTTCAGATGAAAATAGCTTCTTTGTTCTGAAAATTTTAGACAATGTTTGCAAATGCATGGGCCAGATCTCTGACCCATGAAAGTGCTCAAGATACAGCAGTTAGTATTATTATGATGATGATGATATGAAAAATCATCCCCAAACCTTATATGATAGCTCTGCATTTTTAGTTTTTAGTTTCTAGTATTTAGTATTGTTCTTGCCAGTGTTTATCTCAGGTCTCTCGGTTCTGATTCCACATTTTGCCTTTCATCACAGGTAATCGAGCTTCCATTTTCCTACCTGCTTATACCTGTGTGCCCAAACATTGGCTTCTACCACCTGAACTTGTACACAATAGCATTTTAAGAGCTTAAAAAATTGATAGACTCTTCTTGAATACAAATTCTTATGGAGCTCTAATTTTGGCTAACTTTATAAATATATATTATAAATATAAAAATAATAAATATAATTTAATACATATTATGTTTCTTAACTACATATACACATATAAAATTAGGTATAGATTTTTCCTGCTTAAAGCTCTTTAAAATTGTAAATAACAAAAAATTAACAAATTAATGATAAAAATTCTACCAATTAAAAAATATATCAATATAATCCTGACTCCTAATACCCATATATTGACTTTGTCATTTGATTTTTAAAACAGGAAAATGGAAATATAAGATATGTACCCTTTTGTATCTGGCTTCTTTTGCTGAACATTTGGTTTCTGAGATCTAGCCATGTTGTCACCAGGATGAATGAATTCTGACCATTCTGTTTTCTCTTGTATTATTAGCTCAAGATTTAATTTCTCAGAAAAGGATCTGTTATTGCACATTGTGGTGGATATTGTAATGCACCATGGGCACACCCCTTCAGAAATGAAGAACATATTCCCCCGACTGCAGAGAGCGCTGTTAATAGAAAGCCCTGGCTAACAGCCACTGTGGGGCTTGCTTAGCCGAAGAAAGCTACAGTCTCCTTAATTGAAGTGGTGTGCCTACAGTGACTGATACAGGGCTTTCCCCGCATCCTAACTCAGCACAGTGCTGAGGGGTCATTGCACCTCCAGGACTCCCTGTGGCATCAGCTGAGGCTCCACTGAGACTCACTTTCTCCTTCTGCCCAATTGTACTTCCTTCTCTTTCCTTCCAAAAATATTCTCCACTCAACGTCCTGTGTGACAATCTCACTCTAACAGTTAGTTTCCTTCTCATGGTAAATACTGACAGAAATTCATTCTCGACAAGGATAGAGGAGGCAGAAAACAACTGACAATTTTTCTTCCTAGAAATGGGAGAAAGCATACTTGTATTTCCTTGCACTTACCTATTTATAGTTTAATGCTACCCCCACGTTATTAACTCAGTTGTGTCCTCCCAAATTCATATGTTAAAGTTGTCAAAGATAAAAATGACAGACATTAAAGTGGTGAAAACAAATTTTACTCAGTAACTACTGACAGTAGGGGAAAGAGCTGAGCTCCATTTGATTTGTGCAGAAGTGATTCGTCGCTTTTAAGGAATAAAGGAGGAGGGATAGTGGGAATTCAGTACAGTTAGAGAAGTGAAAAAATACAAACAGTTGGTCAGTGTACATGCAATCAGATCAGCTGTGTCTATG
This sequence comes from Pteropus alecto, assembly GCF_000325575.1. Classification (NCBI taxonomy): domain Eukaryota; kingdom Metazoa; phylum Chordata; class Mammalia; order Chiroptera; family Pteropodidae; genus Pteropus; species Pteropus alecto. The sequence goes on along the minus strand of NW_006432447.1, from coordinate 14,026,684 downwards.
AGCTGGCAGTTATCAAGTTACGATTCTATCTTCCCACAAACACTGGAAGGTGTTGTTTCTATTCTTCCTGATAATGACATTCCAAAGACTTGGTTCTCAGGCTCTTGAAAAGACATGTATTGTAAGAAATACATATTCACAATTGGAAGCCCTTTTTATTGAATGTTCTAAGAAAGGGAGGTCAGAAGTCTATCCTCCAGTGTTGGTTAGAACAAGCAGTAAATTCTCTGGGAAGCATTGAGTTTTCACAGGTAGGTATTTTAATGGGGGTTCCGGGGTCATCGCAGCGATATGGATTAGACTTGTATGGCTACTAGAAGCCACACTACAGTTTGGTCAAGTCTCTTAGTGCAAGGATTTGGAGAGAGTTGTTATGCGTTAAGAGTTTTGCAGTTCAAAAAGAGCTAATAGGTAACTGTATTTAAAGCTCGAACCTTAGGAAATTAAATAAAGTAAAATGAGATCATAGAAGTGGGGCCCTAAATCAATAGAGTGGTGTCCTAGAAAGAAGAGTAAGAGACTCCAGAGATCTTTCTCTCTACATGCACAATGAGATGAAGCCATGTGAGGACATAGAGAGAAAGCAGCCACCTATAAGCCAGAAAGAGAGCCCTCACTAGAAACTGAGTCAGCTCGTACTTTGATCCAGGACTTCCAACCTCCAAAACTATGATAAAATAAATTTCCGTCATTTAAGCCACCCAGTCTGTGGTATTTAGTTATGGCAGCTCTAGCAAATTAATCTACCTCTGTACATACCACATTTGAAATCACATTAGATATCAATTTTAATATGCTGTGATAATAAATTTACATGAGTATATACACAGACATGTTTTTATCTAGAAACCACAAACGAAAAATTTTTTTAACTATAAATGTTTACTAGATATGCTAATTTTAGTCTCCATCTGGGACTAAAAGTTTTGTTTATAGTCAAGCAGTATTTATACTCATTTATACTAACTTCAAAAACCGAAGGCATGGCCAAAAGATGAAATGTGAATTGCTTTTAATATCACCAAGTGGACCAAATTAGAATGTTTTCATGACAAAATGTTGATGTATTTGGATGGATTAATTACTCAAATATAGTTAATGAAAAGTATCCAAAGAAAAAAAGAATAAATGTAAAGTATCCAGAACAGTGCTTAGAACACAGTAGATAGCCAACAGTAGTTTTCTTCTTCCACTCATTGCTTATCATATTGCTACAAAATACATGTATTCACACATCTCCTTGCCTTCTGAGGCTTTCATGACCCTTGACTATAACTGCACATAACTTTTATTTTATGTTTAATACAGTAATTTATAAACAGAAGTAATGTCTCATCATTTGATAGATATCAAATGATTAAATAATGATATATCAGCATTATTATTATAAAAAGTGTAGAGTTAGACCATGAGAATTTGTAACAGAAAATAATAGTCTAAGTCTATATTTTTATGAAAAGGTTGGATGTATTTCCTAATCCAGGTTAATCTACAAAATTATATCTATAGAAGAATCAGGACTTACTGAACAAGTTATTTGTGATGATGGTCCACAACAGACTCTTTGTTCTTTAGAAAATTTTGGTAAATTTCCATCATTTTTTATCAATATTATCTCACCATTTCTATAATTTTGAAAAGAAAGTGACCAAGACCAAATTGATCCTCACTGTTTTGCCTGATTTAAAAGCATTATATACATATTAGATAAACGTTAACATGCAATACAAAAAAGTTAGTTCACAGCGTATGTGTTTAAATTGGCCCATATATCCATGAACAATGGGTCGAAACAAGATTGAGAATGAACTTCCAATTGTAAAATAAAACAATTCTATTTAATCTGTGAAGACTCATTCAGGAAGAAGGTTGTATTGCTTTGCTTCATCCAGAAATAGTTTAGGAACCAAAAAAAAAAAATGACTGATTTTCCTTTGGATGACATCTGACACAAATATACAGATCACCCAAAATCCACACAATTTTACTGAAGTGACATGTTCTTTCTTTTAGACTCTTTTATGCTACAAAGCTTCAGTCATTGGAACTTATGAGACTTAAGTATCTGCTTAAATAATTTCTGTCAACTTCTACTTAAATTTAATTCAAGTCTGTCTGAGTCAGTTTGAGTGGCTATAACAAAGTACCATAGTTGGAGTAGGCTTATTAACAAGAGATTTCATTTCTCACAGTTCTTAGGGCTTAAGTTTAAGATCAGGGTGCCAGGATGCTCAGGTTCTAGTGAGAGCTAGATTTTCAGGTTGCAGACTACTCTCTTCTCATTGTGTCCGCAAATGGCAGAAGGAGTGAGGGAAATCTCTGGGTTTATTTTATATTGGCACTAACTCTATTCATGAGGCCTTTATGTCCTCATGACCTGATTACCTCCCAAAGGCCTCACCTCCAAATATCATCACATTAGGTACTGCGTTTCAATATATGATTTTGGAGAAGACATAAACATTCAGTCTATAGCAAATTGACATATAAAAAACTTGTTTCTTCTGGTCAGTAAAAAACACTTCAAAAAGATATTTTTAGATAAACATTGTTAAGATAGTTTAGGGGCATTCTGTAATAGAATTAAATGTAAAAGCTAGCTAAGAGTTCAAGAGCCTGCTAGTTTCTCAATGGTCCCAAATGCAGCAGGGAAAATCCATTCTTTCACACCATTCCCACTGCCAGATCTTCCCAAATAAAGCAACTCATTTTACTGAGTTATATGTTGGAACTCTAATTAGATCATTTACTAGTGGGAAAGATGACTGCATTAAAAGGTCATGCACATAGACATGGATGTAATCCTTTCTTCTATATTCTTGCTCCTTCTTCCAGTACCCTAGATGCCAAAGCAGAAAGCTATTCTAGGGACTGCTCTGTGTGAAGTTAGGGGATACTCCAGAGCTCATATTTTGCCTATTCTTTTATGTTGCAAGGTTGGTTAAGACAAATTAGGCTACCCATCTTGAAATATTTCTGTTTCCCACAGTGTACTGTGGCTTGGTAATCAACGAGCCTCTGAAAGCTGGCTCATGGCAAAATTTAGACACAAGAAGAGGGAGGTACCCTTGCAGCTTTGGGCTATATATATAATATTACAAATTCCAGCTCACTTTTCCAGAACCTGTGCATTACATCTATAGACACAAAGCCCAATCAACAATAAAATTAGCCTTTAATTTCCATTTGTGATTGTTTTCTGTTTAAAAATTTTCCTTGAGATCTTCAAAGGCAGACATAGATATATTTTGGGCAGTATTTAGTATCCTGGGTCTCCTGATCATAATAGTATATTAATATTATCAATACATTGAATATTACTTTAAACTCAAGATTAAATATACAGTGTTCATATATATATATATACATATATATATACATATATCTTCAAGCACTAATTTCAGATACATTTGTCATAAAACAGAAATGGAAATTACTACAATGATCTTTAGAAACAATACTGCTTTCACTATAATTCTGCTTTTGAATATCTGTTAATGACATTATGAAATAAAAAGTAGGTCCAGTCAATGGAGATCCAGTTTGAAATTTGTTAGTAACTCACTGAATGACTCAACATTTCTATCTGTAAAATGGAATAAATCTGTGCTCAGATACTTCATTAGGTTGTAACATCATTCACTCAATCATTCATTCACTCAATACCTATATTTATTGAGTGTGTATTATGTGACATTGTTATTCTAAACTAGTGGTTCAGAAATTAAATGTATAAAAAGAATCTGCTTACATAGAGTATAAATATTTGTGAAAGCATTTTGATAGGTGTTCAGTTCTACTTAAATATAAATATCATGATTTTAACTGTTATGAGTTTGGCCATAAGAAAGTCTATACTCTATGACTCAGAAACCACACTTCCAAGAATATATCCCCAAGGACATTCAGAAGAAGGAAAAGGTAAATGTGCAACTACTTGTTGAACTCTTACTATATTCTAGCCAGTGCTGTCCAATGAAATATTCTGTGATGATGTGAATGTCCTTTACCTTCACTGTTGAATATGGCAACCACTAGCAACACATGGCTATTGAGCACCTGCAACTAAGGAACTGAATTTTTAATTTTATTTCATTTTCATTAATTTAAACTGAAATTTAAGTAGTCATATGTGGCTAGAGACTACCATATTGAACTTCACAGTAAGAACCATATTTAGCAATTCACAGGAAATATTTTAATTATTATCAACTTTTCATAATGAAATTAATAAAAATGTACTTAATTTACTTAAAAAATTAATGATTTTTAACTTTACAGTCTTAGTATTAACTTTATTTGAGTTATTTAACAGGGAAGTTCAGGGAAGTTAAATAACTTGCAAAGGTTACCCACTTTGCAAGTGCTATGACTGAAATTTCAGGTCAGGTAGGATTATGCTATAGCTCATGATCTGCTGGGTAGCTTCTCTCTATGCTACACTGACTTCCAATCATAGGAAAATTGTTACATATGCCTTCATAGATGAAAAACTATGAAGCCATTAAGTGAAAATTATTAAATCAATGTAGAAAAGGGGAAAACATTTATGACAAATGAAAATAGCAGGATACAATAGAATACAAACTTTAGAATTATAATCGTGTAAAAATAATATGAACAAGTTAATAGTAATATGCAAATTTCAAAACAGGTTCTTTTTTTGTGATCAAGTTATGGATATATTTTAAGTGTCTTTAGTGTTGTTAACTTTTACTGGTTTTAATTTTATATTTGTTGATCTTTTTATATCTAACAATTCTTGACATTGGGATATGTGAAGACAGGTGAAGAAATTTGCTTGACTAGTCTTCAAATTAGGACAAACATAGGATTAATTAGGAGTTTTCAAATATTGTTGCATGGCTAGCCTATAGCTTTCTATTTTCCTTGCTAAAAAATCCTCAAATTTCTTCAACAGGAAAACTGCACCCAACTCCATGAAATTAAACACGCTTCATCTAAGCCAGCTATGACTATTTCATTCTTCTTTTCCATCTTCTCACTTTTCCAGCAGCCATCGTACCCAGAGATGGCTCTAATATTTGATTTTAGCTAATTGGAAATAAAACTTGGGAAATCGAAAAATGATTTTACTTAACAAAAGGAAAGACCCTTTTCTACCTGCCTTCTTCCCTTCCTGTTTCCAATGTGATATGTTAAATTCTGCTTTCTGGGAGCTGTAGCTGCCATTTTACAACCATGAGAGAAAGACTAGAGATGATCAAAAATACATTCCAGATATAATTGAGATGCTGTTCAAGGAAAAAAGTATACCTTCATAATTTGTATATAATTAAAATTTTTTTCTTTTTTTATGCCACTTTTTGTAGTATTCTGTTACCTGCAGCTTAAAACTTTTCTAATAGATTCAAGGTCCCTTACTTCATAAACTGTGGTTTCCATTGTGTAAGAGACACATAAAATTGGGAGGCTGGGTATTAGCTTACCTCTGTGGTACAGGCTTTCCATAAATCTCCATTAAAGAGAAAGTCTCCATATAAACCATCTTACCACAGCTGAAAAGACATGCTAAGCAGAATAGTTAAAAACCTATAAAGCATCAGGGACCTAAAAATCCACAAATGCCTGTTTTTAAATTCAGCTTCTGTAACGTGAATGTGTTAAAGTTGCTGAAGTCTTTCTAGATGATATTTGGGCTGGTATTTCTGTAAGTGGAAGAGATTATCTTTTGCTTACAATTTGTCACTTCTAACTGACTGTAGATCACAGCAGTTTAGAAGCTTAACCCCTTTAAAAGTTAGGCTTTCTTCCATCATTTACAAAAATCCTTTTAGCAGGCTGATAAAATAGCAGCAGCAAAGCAATTAGATATAATCCCAAACATCTGCAGTCCAATAAATGCTTTCTCCTATTCTCATTTAAGAGCCTGACAAAGTGAAAAGAATGGAAGATCCTTCAAATAATATATGGCAAAATCCAACTCTAAATACTTCCATCCAATTCTCATAGCAAATATTGGCCTTCGACGTCAGTGAAACTTAGTGTAATAAAATTATTTTGTGTGTGGATTTGCTGGCACAAAATAACCACAAATTGGATTTCAGTTCAATTTAGGAAACATTTCACAAATGCCTATCTGTCCTGAGTGCTCTCAAAAGTTGCACACACACAAAAAATACAGTACAGTCCTTGCCCTCAAATATCGCATAGTCTAGAGGCAGATTGGAATCTTGCTTCTTTGTTCCTACGCACACAGTTTTATCATGGATTTATAATATCATAGACCTTAGCATTTGAAGAAACCTATGGCAAGACATGTTCTCATTGGTAATTAGTTTCTAAATAGTCAGTTATTTTTTAAGGTATTATTAAATAAGTAAACAACCCAACTGAAATTGGTTAACTTCCAAAGCGGAAAGTGAAGTTTCTGACCTGAGCCAGTGGAATACAACCTAAATTAATAACAGTGATAATGAAGAGACAGCATAAGTTTTGTTATATCACACAATGTGTTGAAATTTTACAGACATTTAAAATGTAACTTTCTTCAGCTAAACATACACAGACTCTTATCCTTCTGTCCAATCAGATGAAAAGGTTTTTGATTGCCACATAATTTTCTGCAAGTAGCTTTTTGTAAGCAAAGAAATTATTTCTGTTGTACTAATTGTGTTTTACTGGTTTCAAGTTTATTGGGCTCTTTGAAGATCTTCCTTGAGCTAGTTCAGAAGTTCACACATCTGTATCCTTTCTCCCTGCCCTCTTGATCAACAAAAAGAAGATGCTACAAGTTCTCTGTTTCAGAAAGATAAGTAACAACTCCCAAGTGACAGTTATGAGTCTCTTGGAAACAAGTGTCAAAAAGAAAATAGAAATGTGAGAATTACTGGTGGTAATTCCTATAGGGAGAAAAGAGAGAGAGAGAGAGCAAAAGTAGTCATGGAAGACTTCTCATCATGATGCTGGCCTCACACCTGGAAAAGGAAGGGAAAAATATCTGGATTGGGCAGGAAGACCCTCAGACTGCAGTGCAGCTTTGAGAGTCTCAGCCAGCCAATCAGAGAGTTCCAGTACAAAAGACTGCCCATAGAGGAGAGGCAAAATGACCACATATAGTGGGCCCCTGAATCCCCATCATGCTCAGTCATTGGCTGGAGGTGGCCCAGAAAGTGTGTGGCCTTGACTTGAAAACTAAGACAGACCTTGAAGTGCTGGGGCTCCAGGTACCTACACTCCTTGCAACAGATTCTATTTCAAAAGGAAATATGAGTGGCTCACTACTATGTAATAGTGAATTGATAATACTTTTTAACCTTTTTCCCCTCAGTACTTGGCAGATACCAAATAACTGATACTTAACAGGTTTCTAACAGGGCTCTATGTCCATGTAATTTCATTTAATGCAATATATTTTGTTTAATGAAATTCTCCAAATGCTACCTTAGTGAACTGTACCACTGCTTTTTAGGACCATCTTCTAATATTATGAGAACCATCGAGAGACCTATCTGCCATTAACCAGTTGAGGCTGCAATTTTATTTCAGGAATACATATGGGAATCAAAATTCTTAAATGCAAAATATAGAACTGAGTTCCAATCATGGAACTCAGGACCTAAAGTGGAACTAGATCTTGAAAAATATCACCAGGACATGGTGACATTGTTTACTTTCCCCCCATCTTTCTCTTGGATCTTTCGTTCTCCACACTGGTTGGAGATTTTGCCAGTTACTTCATCAAGGTGGATACCATTCAAACCCTAAGGCCTGAGATGAGAAAGAGGATTGGATGTAGAATAAATAGTTCAAAAATATAAAAATGTCTTTATATTGGGTCATAGGATAACTTTTTAGATAGTATTCAGCAAATTTTATATGCTCACTACAAGAATTATTCTCTTTATGATTTTCTTTATCTATTTCATACTATAATACTATAAAACCAAGTTGTTACATCTCTAATTTTTTCTGATGATTACCTTTACTTTTAAATCAAATCAGACTAAGAAAGTCAATTTCTTCAATGTTCTCTTAATACAAAACCAAAGCACAAATGAGAAAACTTGAAATTATGAATTAAATTTAAAAATACTATTCTATAACCATATTTAAATTTAGTATTCAATGCCACATGATGCTAAAATAATAAATATTTTAAAAGGGACTTAATGTTATGCCTTTTAAAGTAAAAATAATGATTATCAATTTTTATATGTTAAGAAGTGAGCTGTCAATGAATAAATAACTGTAGCCAAAAAGAAAATGTCTTCTGTAGGTTTGATAACATTTCAAGTTCTGAGGCCACAGATGACAACCCGGTCAACTGGATTGCAAAACAAGGAAGGAAAAGTAACTTCTGGCTGAATGGTAGGATAATAAATTCACTCACATTTGGAAAATTGGCCATAGCCAGAGATGTGTTACTTCACTTCAGAAAGTACACAGAATGTAAAGTCAAATTAGCAATCTTTTGTTATACAAATTGTGAAAAAGAAGCAGAGATTGAATAAAGGAGTGAAAGATATAAAAGATGAAAGTATCATAAAGGTGTGCATAACATTGGAGAAATGAAGGATGCTTGTTTTTTAGACTTGTTTTGTGAAAGCTCTTGCTAAGTACTTCCTCTCAGAAATCCATTTGTTAAGGTGATTAATACTAGTTTCTGTAATAACCAAACTTCCAAAAATTTCAGTAATTTAATAGTTCAATGCAGGCTAGAATATCTTTCTCCATCTTTGGCTATACTGTATAAACCAGATGTATTTCAAAATGCCATAGCAGTGGAAGAGAGGATTAGATGTATCACCCTAGATGTTAACTGTGCTATCATAGAAGTGACACACTTTAGTTCTGCTCTGTTTATTGGCTGTGTATAATCACATGACCCCAATCGAATTGCAAACACATCTGAGAAATGAGTAGGGAGCATACAAATATTTGATGAGCATAGGTCATATTGCTAGAACTGATATATTCCTTTCTTCAAATACAGTGAATTAAACTCCAGCTCTCCCATAGGAGAAAACACGAAGTCCCACACAAATACTGCATCCTCAAAGTCTAGAGTCTGTGGGTGTGGAACAGCAGTTTCTCTATCAGCAGGGATGTAGCATTTTACTTTTTTGAGATTGATGAATAACAAGGCCAGTTATCTAACCCTCTACGCCAATGCCAAAATAGGATAACTACAACACGCACTTTTATTTTTTTGGAAGGGGAACAATAAGAGTAGTTGCTGGAACATAGCAAGTCTAGATCCCACTATGTAAACATTATAAGGAATCCCTACTCTGGGGATTGAAGAGGTAGTCCCTTGATTAGGCCCTGATTCTTCTCTCTGAAAAGTCCTTATTTTTCCATTTTCCCTTGGCTCTCGCTCTTCCTCATCCATTTTCTTTCTCAGCCATAATCTGCATTGGGCTTTGTGGGGTATGCCCAACCTTCTAGCTCACTTTCTGCTCTCAGAAGGTTAGAGTTCCAAGATATTTTTTAAAATCTTAAACAGCCCCAAACAAAACAAAGCAAACAAACAAAAAAAATCACAGAAATCTGGGTGAGCACATGGGTATTTGTTGAATGAATGCCTCAGGTACAAGAAATTTATGATCTAGAATAGAATGTAAAAAAAGAAATGCAGTCAAATATCTATAATGTAAAGCTTAACTAAACAAAGTACCACGGCCATTCAAAGAAAAAGGGGAAATCGATCCAAATAAAACTATTGAGTTTAGCTTACTCCGTAATACTATAACCTGCCTGCCTTCATATCTCTTGCCTCCTTCAACAAATTCTGCACCAGAACAACTTCGGTTTCCCAAAGTTACCACTCTTTGCTATTTTGACTCTTTCTGGGACTTTGCATAGTTTATCTCTTCTGCTTAGAATTTTCTTTCCCATTGACCACCCGACAAATTCATACTCATCTTATAAACCTCATCTGAAGTGAAAACTCCTCATTGAAACCATCTCTGATTGACCAGGAGAGATTTCCTTGTTCATTCCTTTATAGATTTTCCTTGCTATTGTTTTTAACCCAAGAGTTAAGCAAGCAAATGGTGCATCCAGAGAAGCTAATGCCTACTTTAAAGTATTGTTCTCAGCCTTTTCTTTCTAGACATATTTTTGTCTTATTTATTTTATGTGGTTATAATTATATTCTATACACAGTGGTATATCCCAATATCATTTTCAGTTAGTCATGATACTATAAGGTTTTCAGTACATAATTCTAAATGGTTACATTATATTCTAATGAGTGGTTTCTTCATACCTTTTTGGCTGAACACAGTTCTTTCCTGTTTTTCTTTTATAAATAATAGACCAAAGTGTGCTTGGGATCCCCTAAAGCTGCTCATCACTAATCTCATCAACTTTCAGTATTCCATAAGTGATATAATGAACCATTCTTAATTTTCTCACTAGTGTCACTTGATAGGAATTTCCTTCAGTATTACTGAATGGCCTCTAGAAATTAAGAATAAACTTGTCCTCAAGAATAGGCCATGTTGTCTGTTTTAACTATCAACTGCTGCATAGCAAACTACATCAAAATTTAGTGACTAAAAATAACAATTTCATTATTTCTCATGATTCTGTATGTTGACCAAGGTCAGCTGGGTAGTTCTTTTCTTTGTGATATAAGCTAGGGCTACATCATCTGGGGATTTGTTTGGGTTGGAATATCCAAAATGGCTTCTTACATGACTGGTAGATGACACTGTCTTTGGCTGGGAGCTCAACTAAGCCTGTTGACCAGAATTTACATTTATGGCCTCCCCATGTGACTTTGGCTTCTGAGTAGCAGATAGATTTTGTGAGGAAGCATCCCAACAGTAGCTGTACTCAAAGGCTAAATTTGCAACTGCCAGTGTGATTTTTCCCACATTCTATTGTTTATATAGTCACATAGCAAAAATAAATAAATAAACGCAAGGGAAGGGCAAATTAACACCCTTTGTTCATTGGGCTATGACAAAGAATTGATAGTCATCTTTAATGCACCACATGCCTACTCACGAGTTAATTTAGGTGTCATGAGAAAATGTTAAATCCTCTTCATTATATTTGACCTCAAAATTCTGAGAAGTACTGTAAGAATCTCCTCTTACTGAGTTTTTCTTTTGTCAAGTGTAACATGTCAGACATTCAGTATAATTGCTCCAAATAAAATTAAACATAAGTAAATCTTGAGAGGGACAATTATATGATGTGTTTCCTCTTGGCAAGTATTCTCTATATAATCTCCTATATAGGCTCTCTATATACTTTATTGTTTTCTCTTCCCTGTTTTATTACTGATATTTGCATTTGTTCCTATGTCAAAAGTTTAAACATCTCCAGTGGTTATTCCCTGAATACAAAGCAAGAGCATCAATGATCATATGACCTACAGCTTGACTCAACAAGTCAGACTGAGATGATGGTCGACTTGGCAAATTTGCTCTGCAATTCCCTCATATCAAGTCATGTCTAGAACCTAGAAGATGGTTAAGAGAGACGAGTTCAGATATGCATTTTGACATGGAATGCTAGAGGGATAAACACTCAAACTGACTTCAGGAGGGGATAGTGTTTAATGAGTGGTTCTTTTGAGTCACTCTGTTCCAGAGTCCACAAAATGGTGCTTGCTCATGCTGTTCCATCTAAAAACACCAAAAGTTTAAGTTTGGGGCCTCTTTAAAAATATAAACTTAATTGAGTGATAGGGCTTTGTAGCTCAGAGAGCACATAATGGCCACTCAAGTTTTTTCATCATTAGATTCCTGCTTCAAGTTTAGCAGAATTTAATAGCTGAAAATCTTCAACTCAAGAATGAGAGAGACTACGACTCAGGAATGAGAGGTTCTACAACATTGCCCAAAGTTTACATATCACAAATATTGCTAGAGGCTAACACTCATTATCCACTTCTAAACTCTAACAAGTGAATCTATGCTTTTCAAAGATGCCTTCTTCAGTGGAGAAAGAAGATATTAGCTATGTTAAAAATGTGCAGCCTACAACAACCCAACAACTCCCTACTTAGACATTTCACTGGAAACAACCGTCCAATTCTATTTGGAAAGAATATTCTTCAAATCTCAAATGCTCTCAGTTAGACAGACAGGAAGCTCAACCTAAGTCCATGCTAAAGAATTTAATACAGAATAATTTCTTCTACTCAAAAGACTTTAATCACTACACACAGATCTAGATAAAATACTGTTGAACTTCAGAGGCATATTCAAATAGCTATCATAAATTTTTCCACTTGGATATCTCGCAGGCAACTCAAAATTCAGCATGTCCAAGAATGAACTGATTATCTTCTGACAAAAGTTTCTGTCACAATTAATGGTATCACTATCCAACTCAGGACAGAAACAGAGGCATTTTATCTCATAATTAATCCCCATACTTGGGGGATTCTATCACATAAATATAATCCAAGCCTAGAATTTCCTACAATGTATTCTGTGAAATGCTAGTTTCACAAAATGCTTCTGTGAAAAAAAAAAAATTATTTTACAGTGAAAAGTAAATTGTTAGTCCCCCAGTTAAGAGTTTACAATGCATTTTCACAAATCAGAGTTTATTTAATTTGCCCTAAATCAGTGTTTTTCCAAGTTATTTAATCCACAAACTTTTCTATTTACTACCTATGAAAATCTTTGGAAGCTAACATCCCATGAAGCACACTTGAGGAAATGGTGCTCTAACATATCTCTTGCTGCTTATTTATTTTCCCATCACCATTTACCCATCTTAATATAAAAGCCTTCTAACTAATCTTTTGCCCATTCTTCTCTCCTGCTATGTGTATTTTTCATTGAACTGAGACTGATATTTGTAAAATACAAATCTGATTCTGTTACTTTTCTGCTTTACCCATTCTATGGCCTCACAATTTTTACAGGATTGTAACAGTTAGGAAAATTCAGCTGCAAGTAATAAAATCCCAAATAGCAGTAGCTCAAGTAAAATAAATTCTTACCACATAACAAGATCAGGGTTAGATAGTTTTAAAGTTGGTTGAATCAGCAAAACAAGAATAGTATCTCAATAGAATGCTCACTTTGGCTGCGCACATAGTAAATGAATAATATCAAGAATCCACGTGTTTCCAATTTTCTGCTTTGCTCTGCTTTGTAAGGATACAGGAGGGAAAAGTCATAGGTGCAGGATCCATTGATCCAGGAATCAAGATCTTACACACAAAAAATCAAAGTAAGAAACAAAAGTATCCTGATTTTTCCTGTGTTAGGAAAAAACAAAACATAACAAAACAAACAGAAAAACTTTTGAGGATGGGGGGAAAATGGCATAGATGATAGAGGCTTTGTTTATCCCTCTTGCGACCAAATTAAAGTTGTGACAGAAACACGGAATGAACAGCAAGCAAAGTCGCCTGGGGTGGAAATGAATAGAAGCACTACAACTAGGGAGAGAAATAAGAAATCACCCTGTGGTGGTTAAAGGTAGGAAGGGGCAAAGACACGAGTCTGCCCAGTCTGGAGTAGCTGAGTGGAACAGAGGCTGTAGCCGGCAGCTGCAGATGCCTCTTAAAGGGGCAGTGTCTGCAGGACGTACCTGCTCGCTCAGAGCACCAGCACTGGGTTGGCTTCTCAGGGGGCACTGACGACTCACAGAGGGACACTGAGTTGTTGGAGCAAGGGCCAGAGGCAAGGCTTTCTTGAGAGCAGAAGTGCTGGCTTTGTCCATTGTTCCTCTGTTGAGCCCTCTTTACTTCCAGTGTGCGAGCTCAGCGCCGTCATATTGAGACGCCATCGAAATGGATAACAGAGTCACTCCACCTAGAGGATTCCTTGAAACTCCACCTCCCTCAACTCACAGCCCCAACCAACCAGAGAGTCTGGTGCTCCTTGCTGAGCCAGCTCCAAGACTCACACTGATGGCAGCTGACCTTGGTTTCCGGCATGGCCCCTAGAGGCAACTATAAGCAAAACATCTGTGGATCGCTTGCTGAATCTTAACAGGTGGCCCCAGGAGGGCACAGCTGGGCTAAACTTCTCCTGCAGCTGAACCCATCTCAGGACTGCGTCACTGGACACGTACTATACAAAGCACACTAATAAGACTGGGAGGCTTAGGAGCTTTGCTTAGTACATAGAAACAGACACAGAAAGGCAGCCAAAATGGGAAGACAAAGAAGCAGAAACTATATCAGAGAACAGAACAGAGGTCCAGGATTAATGGAGTCAGGTAATCTATCAGATGCAGAGTTCAAAACACTGGTTATAAAGATGCTCAATGAACTTATGAGAAGAGTAGATGAACTCAGTGAGAACTTTAAAATAAAGATAAAAAAATAAAATAGAAGTGGAAATTATAAAAGGGAACCAGTCATAAATGAGCAACACATTATCCGAGATGAAGAGTATATTAGAGGGAATAAACAGAGTGAATAAAGGAGAGGATTGAACTACTGATATAGAGGATGGGGAAACCAAGGACATTCAATCAGAATGGCAAGAGAAAAGAAGCCAAGACAATAATAATAATTTAAGGAGCCTATGGGATACAATTAAATGTAAAAATACCCATGTCATAAGGGTATCTGAAGGAAAACAAGACATTGAAGAGCTATTTGAAGAAATAATGATGGAAAAGTTCCCTAACCTGGTGAAAGAAATAGACATATAACCCCAGGAAGCTCAGAGAGTCCCCAAAAGATGAATCCAAAGAGGCCCACACCAAGACACATTATAATTAAAATGCCAAAGATTAACTACAAAGAGAAAATCTTAAAAGCAACAAGAGAAAAGCAGTTAGTTACCTACAAAACTGGCAGCTGATTTCTCAAAAGGAACTATGCAGGACAGAGGTCTTGGCACAAAATATTCAAAGTGATGAAAACCTAGGATCTATAACCAAGAATAACTTATCCAGCAAAGCTATCATTTAGATAGATAAAGAGATTCCCAGACAAAAATAAGCTAAAGGAATTTATCAACACCAAGCCAGTATTACAGGAAATGTTGGAGGGACATCTTTAAGAAGAAAAAACATGTATCAAAAACATGAATAAAGAATGGTAATAACTACATTTCTATCAACAGTACCTCAAATGGAAAAGAATTAAGTGCTCCAACCACGATCGAGTACCTGAATGGATAAAAAAACAAGAACCCTACATATGCTGTCTACAAGAGACTCACTTCAGATTAAAAGACCCACACAGAATGAAAGGAAGGGGATGGAAAAAGATATTGCCTTGATGAACCTAGAGGGTATTGCGCTGAATGCAATAAGTCAGATAGAGAAAGACAGCTATCTCATGAGTTCATGTACATGTGAAATCTAAAGAACAAAATAAATAACAATAACAAAAATGGAAATAAACTCATAGATACAGAGATGGGAGGGAGATTAGGGGGACAGCGAAAAAGGGCAAAGGGATTAAGAAGTACAAATGGATAGTTACAAAATAGACATGGAGATATAAAGTGTAGCATAAGAAAATAGTTAACAATGTTGTAATAAATATGTAAGGGGGAAGAGGGGTACTAGATTCAGTGGGGTGATAGCTTTGTGAGTTATATAGATCTCTAATCGCTATGCTGCACAACTGAAACTAATATATTATTATATGCCGCCTATAATTGAAAAAATCTCATTGAATTGTAAAATGTAAAAAGAAAAGAAGCTACTGATTCATCATCAAAAAAAGTTTTTTTCTGATACATGCCTAGAAATAAATTTTTTGTGTTTAAAAAAAAACTTTCCGATAAGCCCTATAGAAACTTTCTTCTTAGAAACCGTATTCCAGCATAGAATCACATTCCCTGTTGTGGCTTCAAGGAAAGTTGGGAAAGGGAAATTCTAATACTTTCATCTTTAATACTTGAAGGTAGGCCTGTAAGCATGAAAAAAAAGCAATCATGGGATATTGCTTTTGGGTAGGCAACAGAGTTATCCTTGGCATTTGAGATGACTCTAAAGCTAGCTTAGCCTATCTTTTTAGTATTATTACTGGTTATTTCTGACATTACATCACATGTTCCAGTATCTTAAAGTTTTTCATACTACTCCTTTTACTAATATTCCATCTTCACAAATTATTCATGTTTAAGTTTTAAGATTTAGATTAAATAGAATAACCTTGAACACGTCAACCACCAACAGAGTTAATTATATCCCTGTGAATTACATTTTTGGTGGGGAGAATTTGACTTAGGTGTGTGGTATTTATTTTTTATAGTTTTACTGAGGTGTAGTTGGTATATAAAAGTAGCATATATTCAATGCATACAATTTGATGTGTTTGGACATATACATATCATCACCAGAATCAAGATAATAAATATATCCATTGCCTCCAAAACTTTCCATGTGTCACTTTGCTTTCTTTTTCTTTTTCCTTCTTTGTGATAAGAACACTTAACATGAGATCTGCCCTTTAACAAAATTTTAGGTGTATAATACCATAGTGTTAACTACCAGCACTATGTTTTACAGCAGATCTCTAGAACTCATTCATCTTGTATCATTATAACTTTATACACATTGAACAACGATTTCCCATTTTCCCCTGCCCCTCACCCACTAGCAACCACCATTCTACTAACTACTTCTGCAAGTTTAACTATTTTAGATACCTCATGTAAGCAGAATTATGCAATATTTGTTCTACTGTAACTGATTTATTTCACTTAGCTTAATGGTTTTCAGGTTGACACATATTGTTGAAAATGGTGCAATTCTCTTCTTTTTAAAAGCTGAATAATATTCTATTGCATGTATATACCACATTTTATCTATCCACTTGTCTATCAATGGATATTTGGGTTGTTTCCATATTTGGCTATTGTGAACAATGCTTTAATGAACAGGGGGGTGCAGATATCTCTTAAAGATCCTGTTTTTATTATCTTTGGATATATACTCTGAAATAGAATTGCTGGACCATATGGTAGTTCTATTTTTAATTTTTTGAGGAACTGCCATACTGTTTTTCATAGTGACTGCACCATTTTGTATTTCTGCCAACAGTATACAAGGGTTCCAATTTCTCCACAAACTTGCCAACACCTGTTATCTCTTTGTTTTGATAACAGCCATTCTAACATGTATAAAGTGATATCTCATTGTAGTTTGATTTAAATTTCTCGGATGAATAGTGATGTTGAGCAAAATTTATATAGCTGTTGGCTATGTCTATTCTCTGGAAAAATGTCTGCTTAGGTTCTTTCCCCATTTTTAAATTGGGTTATCTATCTGTCTATATCTATCTATCTATCTATCTATCTATCTATCTATCTATCTATCTATCTATCATCTATCTATCATCTGTAATCTATCTATCGCTACTGAGTCATAAGAGTTCCTTATATTTTTTTAAAATTAATCCCTTTTCAGATATATAGATATATGGTAGTTAACACTATGGTATTATACACCGTTTCAGATATATAGTTTGCAAATATTCTTCTCCAGTAGGCTGCCTTTTCACTCTGTTGATTTCTTCCTTTATTGTGCAGCAGCTTTGTAGTTTGGCGTAGTTTGACATGTCCATTTTTGTTTTTGTTGCCTATGCTTTTGGTGTGATCCATGAAATCACTTCCAGGAGCAACATCATGAAGTTTTCCCCTTATGTTTACTTCTAGAAGTTTTACAGTTTTAACTCCTGTGTTTAAGACTTTACTCCATTTTCAGTTAGATATTTTTTTTGGGGGGGTGGCGGGGTATGGTAAGGGAGAGGGGTCTAATTTCATTCTTTCACATGTGAATATTCTGTTTTCCCAACACCATTTGTTGAAGAGAATATCCTTTTCCCATTGTGTATTCTTGGTGGCCTGTTGATCATCAATTGACAATGTACATGTGGGTTTACTTCTGAATTCTCTATTTCATTTCATTGGTCTCTGTGTCTGTCTTTATGCCAGTAACACAGTGTTCTAATTACTGTAGCTTTACAATATATTTTAAAATCAGAAAGTTTGATAATTCTAGTTCCTTCCTTCCTTCCTTCCTTCCTTCCTTCCTTCCTTCCTTCCTTCCTTCCTTCTTTCCTTTCTTTTCTTCCTTTTCTTTCTTTCTTTCTTTCCAAGATTGCTTAGGCTATTCTGGGTCTTTTGCTATACCATATGAATTTTAGGATTTTTTTTCCTATTTATGTAAAAAATGCCATTTGGTATTTTGATGGGAATAAAATTGAATCCGTAGATTGTTTTGAGTAGTATGGACATTTAAACAATATTAAGCCTCCCAATCCATGAACATAGATGGAATAACTTTCCATTTATTTGTGTCTTTAATATCTTTCATTAATGTACTGTAGTTTTTACTATACAAGTTTTTCACCTGATTGGGTAAATTGATTCCTAAATATTAAAAAAAAAATGTTTGATGCTCTAGTAAATAGAATTATGTTTTTAATTTTTTTCAGATTATTTGTTGCTAGTTTATAAAAACACAAATAATTTTTATGTTAATTTTATATCCTACACTTTACTGAATTTATTATTATTTTTCATAGTCTTAAGATTTTAACTATAAAAGATTATGTCATCAGCAAACGAAGACAATTTTACTTTCTCTCTTCTGATTTAAATACATTTTATTTCTCTTTTCTGCCTAATTGCATTAGGACTTCCAGTACATGTTGAATGAATGTGGTGAGAGTGAGCCTCTTTGTCTTGTTCCTGATCTTAGGAGAAATATTTTCAGTGTTTACCATTGAATATAATGTTAGCTATGGGTTTGTCATACATGGCCTTTGTAATGTTGAGATACATTTTTTTCTATACATATTTTGTTGAGCATTTTTATCATGACAGGGTGTTAAATTCTGTAAAGTGCTTTCACTTCACTTATTGAGATGACTGTGACATTTTTGTTTTTGATTTTTAAATTTTAGGCTATAATGTATCTCAATGTAAACTTCTTCGGAACCATCCTGTTTGGAGTCCTTCAAAATTCCTCAATCTGGATGTCTTTTTTCCTTCACACAAGTTTTTAGCCATTATTTCTCTAAATAAGCTTTCTGCCCCTTTCTCTTTCTTCTCCTTCTGGGACTCCCATAATGTATATATTGATTATCTTGATGGTATCTCAAAATTTTCTTCACTCTTTATTTTTATTGTTATCCCTAACTGGATAATTTCAAATAACTTGTCTGTGAGTTCTCTGATTATTTTTCCTGTTTGACTGGCTGTGCTATTAAAGCTCTCTATTACATTTTTTAGTTTAGCTTTTGTACTCCTTAGCTCAAGAATATCTTTTTGTTCTTTTTCTTTAAATGTTTTTATCTCTTGGTTGATATTCTCTTTTTGTACATGCATTATTTTCCTAATTTCATTTAGTTGTCTAACTGTGTTCTGTTGCAGCTCACTGAGGTTTTTTTAAGACAATTATTTTTATCCATTGTTTGGTGATTCATCGTCAGTTTTGGTTACTTTTTGTTCCTTTGATAGAGTCATATATCACTAATTTGCTGTGTTCCTTATAGCTTTGCATTGCTCTCTGCACATTTGAAGAAGCAGCCACCTCTTCCAGTCTTTATGGACTAGCCTTGGCAGAAAAAGACCTTCATCAGTCAACCCACACAGAGATTCTGAGAGTATCTCAAACCTTTTTTATGGATACACATGTTCTTCTCCTCCTAGGCTGAAAGTCTCAGGCTTCTGCACCTTTTACCAATCCCATAGAGCCAGGACAGATGCTGAGAATTGTCTGCCCTTCCCCCTAGTATAGTGTACCAAATTCCTGGGATAATAGATGAAAGCTCCACTTCTTTCTCTCCCTCCCTCCATCCCTCCTGAAGAAGAAAACTCAGGATAGTGCACCCTCTCTCAGTCCAATTGAGCTTGCTAGGTAATGAGAACTTCCCTCTTGTTTTTTCTAGGGCAGTACACTGAGATGCTGAAAGTAAGTTCCACTTCTCCCCTTCCTGAAGGAGAAATCTCAGTATTGTGTGCCATTTCTCGGTCCTGTAGACCCAAGCCAGCTGCTAAAATCCTTGCCATCTGTTAAGAGCAACCCACCCCTCCTGCTGTTTTAGCTGCTCCAAGACATTCCAACTATACTGGATCCTTTAGAACTCTGGGCAAGGTGAGAGAGGAGTGAGTCTCACAGGCAGCACCCTGAGAGTCTGGGAACATTAAATGCACCCCTCACTTTCTCTTTCCTTCATGGAAGAAATCATCAAGGTGATCTTATTCTGTGCTGAGCTGTGATGATTTGAGGGAGGGGGAGATGTGGATAAAGTGAACCTCCCCCCATAAATGTAATTGGTCTTGGTCCTGTGTTCTTCCTATCTGCTGCCGCTTCTTAACTGATTTTGGGGTTCTCATAAAGGTATTATGGTCTGTGTATTGTTATTAATTGGTGTTTCTATGGTGGATAAGGGCCGGGACTTCCTATTCTACCATCGTGCAGATGTTAACTCCCTGAATTACATATTTTATATTTCTGTGCTTCATTCATATTTGCTGTCTAAACTCTTAGCTCACACCAAGCATTTAAGTGGCTAATCATTGCTTGATAAACAAATGATCTCAATTCAGTTTTAACAAACATTACCTCTTGTGTTCAGCATATTGATAGTTGTGAAGGCAGGACAAAGGAAAATGTACCATTTCCACTGTGAAATGTAATCACTTACAATAAGTGATTTAATAGTGTGATTAGATATAATTACCTCTGATAGTCAGATGAAAAACAGATATAGAATTAATACAATAAAAATTAATAAAGTGTTGTAGCTGTGCTTGGGTGGGCAAAGTTGGTTGCTTAGAGAAACTGGCAGATCCATAAAAATATGTCGGGGGTGGCTCCATAGTGTGGTGGTTTGCATGTCTGCTTTACACGCAGAAGGTCCTGGGTTTGCATGCCCCAGGTGGAGCGATGGACCATACCCCGGGTGCGCCAGGCTCCCCGGGTGCATTGGGTGTGCCAGGCCCCAGGTGCACGCCTCAAACATATGGGAGGAGATGCCCCGCCTTCAGATATCCAGTTCTCAAGGGGAAACGGCAACATCCATAGGTCGGGGTGGAAGTGGGGCGGGGGGCGGAATCAAAGAGGGGGAAAAGAAATAAAAATATGTTAATGTTTTAACAAGTGGATTTTTCATAAAAAAACATTTTAGAAATATATATCATATATAATATATATTAACAAGGACTCTCAAGTGAAGCAATATGTGCTACTTGGGAGAGTAATGTTTAAATGAGTGTTATTGAGGTGATGAAAATGGATAAGAATAAGGAAAAGCATGGAATATGGCAAAGAGTAAGGCTAGAAAACCAGTTAGTGGTTCTATAGTAGAGAATCTCTCACAGCTAAGTGAATGATTTAGACTTGGTTCTTCATATAAGCCTTATAAAGATTATACTTAACCCCAAATCCACAGAAGCCCCACAGGAGGAAATAGCATGAGATGATAAGATCAGGCTCATAAAGATATTCTCTTGAAGCTCTATTTAGATTTTATAAGGAAGAGTAAATGGTTAAGGGCTGAGAAGAGAGTACAGGTAGCAGAAAAATCAGTTAGGTGTTGAAAATATCTAGATAATTATTTAAAATTTGAAGTAGGAAGAGACAATGAGGAAAAAATTATGGTTAATTCTGGTTCTGTCAAAAATCAGAACCATGTATATAGAAAGCAATTTCTTTTTTATGCTTTCTACCCGTGTTTTTTGCATTTATATTTATATATGTATTTTTTATGTTCATCGATGGTTGCCAACATATGGGTACTTTTGACACAACATTGGACAATGCAATCAAAAGCCTTTTAAGTCACTTGTTTTATGGAACAAGGTTTATTCCTGGCTTCAGTAGGAGGTATATTCACTACTATAAAAAGGGTAGAGACCAACAAGTCTTTGTAAAATCTTACACGAATTTCTGTATAAATAAAAATGCAGTTTCAAAGAATACGTTTCTTTATATTTGCTAAAGCAGGTACCTGTAGTCCTGAGCACATTGCTCACAGCTATTTTATAGTGGGAGGTAAAACCAAAAAAGGAAAAACAATGTTATTTACACTCTTTTGATGGATGGGGAAAATTGCTTCTTTTTGGAGCTCAAGAAGGAAAATCTCTAGTATTTTTTAAACACTGTGCAATGAACACACACACATATGCTCATACACGGAAATGATAAAATGCATTTTAATTCATCCACAGTTTCCACTGCAAAACATTTCATAAAACCTTCTGGGTCAAATTTGCCAATGTGGATGCTTGAGTTATTTCTGCTAGATAAAAACAAGTCAACCTGTCATTTTGCATTATGAACAGATGATCAAGGATGCACAATTTAACATCTGCATGCACAGTAAGCAGTTGGGCCAGTACAAACAGTTGCTGTGATGTGGACAAATGAGTTTGAATCTATACACATTCTGCATGCATTATTCAGATGGCTTCCTTTATAAACTTGGGTCTTTAAATATGAACAAAAAGAAAAGAAATAGTTTCACCCGGTCCAGGTACCATAAGTAGGAATGTTTCTCAAAATGAAGCAGATGTGTTAATAAAATTTAACATAATAGAAATTTGGACATAGGAAACACCTGGCACACAATTTTAGCAGATAATTAGATAACTGAATACCTATGACAGCTAGTTAATTGTCATAATCAGTGGATAATTTATTTGGGATATAATCTTATTCACGCCTTTCTTATGTACAAGTGATGTGTTGCCAGATGTGCATAAAACATAATTTCAGTTCTGCTTTTACAATGAGATTTGACTTCCATTAGTCTACTTTGGCAAGATGTCATTCTTTAACTGGTAGCTTTCAGAAAACAGTGATTTGAAGACAGCTTTTGAAGAAAGGCCTGTACATGAGAATCATATTTAGTTAACTGAAACAGAGTTGGTGGCAAAGTGGATGAATAATTATGCATAGTGTATTTTGAAATGAAAGCTATTTATTAACAATTATTCAAAGCTTCTCAAAGGAGTTTTTTTTTTAACCTCACACATATTAAGATATTGGAAAACAGTACACAAAACTGGAGGATACTAGAGATATATTCACATGTGTAAACGTTCTTTCATTGTTTTGTCAGTACGATTTTAATGTCTGTGCTGTTTTTTAGGGAATCTCCAAATTTGAAGGAAAGAAAATACGTCATTAGCCCCTGATGCTGATCTACTGCATGAAGAATAGATCCCACCGAGAATTACCTAAATTTGCAGCAGAATTTGTGTGAATCATAAATAATTTTTTATTGAGTAGAGCCATTGAATTGTGGGATTGTTTTTTATTAGAGCATATTATAGCCTATCCTACCTTATATACAACATTTTTAATTCCTCAGAAATTCTGTATATATTTACCTACTCCTTATGATATACTTCTCCTAAGAAAGGACCTGAACCTCTGAAAATTTTTTATGCTTTCATGTGGAAGCATCACTAAACATTAACCAAATCAAAAATAATGAATAATCAAATTTGTCATTGGCCAAAAATTAATTATATGTTCACCCATAACTGGGAAATATAGGTATTAGCTGGATGAATTCCTCACCCCCAACAAAACTGGGGTTTATTTTATATATAAGAAAAGAATAATGATATTAGGAAAACAATTTCCATCTCTGCCAAAATTCCTAACCATATTGATACAAATTGGAAAAACTAGATTTAATGAAGCTGATTAATTTGTTCAAATACTAGAATAAGAATTTGGATCCCAGTCTCTACAACTCTAGTTTATCACTGCTGCTTTTCTTAGTTTTGGTGGATCCTCCACAAGAAGATTCATAGTTGAAAGAGATCAGTATTTGTGGCAGAGAAGTCTTGGTGTCCACCAAGGATGTATGTCCTATTTCCACCTATAAGAGCTGGTGCTAGGAAACACAGAGCAGCCAGGCAGTATATTTCCCAATCTTCTTTTTATTTAGTCTATGTGACTAGCTCTTGTGATGGAACATGAGTAAAAATGATGCATGTTGCTTATAGATTTAGGTGGTTAGGGAATGTATTGCCTTCTCTATGCTTGTTCTTTATTTACTGAATACTTGAAAGAACTATTTTGAAAACTATATGTTCAAAGGCAAGGCCTTAGTCTGCTTAGAATCTGAATGACTTTTTGCAATGGAAGTACCACCATCCCTTCCCCAGGGCCCTTGCTAAAAAGTAGCCTGTATTTGGCCTTTTATCTAGAAGAGAAGTAAATTTTGGATTTAGCAATTGAAATTTTAGTTTGTCTATTACAGATGTCTATTAATCTAGTAGATTAACAAAGTAAGAACTAAAAAGAAGAACTAAATAAAAAAAGAAGAACTAATTCAAAAAAGAACTAAATAACTGTTGTGGAGATCAGGCATCAATAAGGGAAATGAGATTCTTTTGAAAGAGGAAACTTTCTTTGCTCTAAGACATGTAAGTTACTGCTCCTGTCTTTGTGAAGATGGGAAAGATCTTACTGCAAAAAGAAAGAAGGTCAGAGAAAAGTGAGACGCTAAGAAAGAACAAAGTCAATTAAAAAAAAAGTTCACATTTCAATTAATTAATTATGCACAGATTATGTGAACAAAGACTAACTAGCAGAGCTTCAATGTTAACTCTGCAAGCAGATGTATTCCCCAGAGTCCATTTAAAGTCTGGAAATATTTTAAATTTTATTTAACTAAGAGTCAAAGTAGACATTCAGAGGTCTCAACTGCTCTCAGACTGTGGTGTCCAATCATTTAACTATTAGGAACTTGAAATGTGTCTAGTTCAAATTGAGATGTACTATCAGTCTAAAATATACATGAAACATCAAAGACAGTACAGAAAAAGAATGCAAAATATCTAATGAATAATTTCTATATCAATTATAAGTCTAAATTATATCTTAGACATATTGGGTTAAATAAAATATAATAAAAAAATAATTTACCTCTTTCTTTTAACTTTTTAAAATGTGGCTACTAGAAAATTTAAATTATATAGGATTACATTCCTATTGAAGGACACTGTGCTAAGAGATATACAGCATGTTTTATTTGTTCCTCCAAATTCAGGTTTGCGGGAAGATATGTGATGATAAAACCTTATTCAGAAAAGCAAATTTGACAAGAGAATATGAAAGAAAAAGAAAGGTCGATTTGGTTCAATAGAATTTTAAACATGTTAGTCTTTAAATGAATGTGCAAATGAATAAAGGTAGTACCTTCCCCCACCTAGGCTTCAACGACCCTTGAAAAAAAGAAGAAAAAAATAGACCAAAAATAAAATAAAAAAACCAACACTACACTTCGTGAAACAGTCACCAACATTCTGTGAGCCTTACATACAGCATTTGAAGTCATTACGCCTCAGTTTCCTAGTATTCAAAATAAAGGTGATTACATTTGCTTTCTTTACATAATTATGACCATCAAATGTGAAAACACACATTAAAGCACTTTAGGAAAGTATATAAGTGCTCTACTACTGTAAGAAAAGAAATACCTGCAAATTAGGGATTTAATATCTGAACGGGGAAAATACTATAGCTCTTTCTAAATAATGTTTGAGCTTACAGCTAGTACATTTGAATTATTTAATGGACATTTAAGAAGTTTCTTTCCATGCTAAATCACATTAAGGATTCAATTAGACTTTCATCTTACAGCAGTAATGTAATTACTGCTTCTATCATAAAATAACATTTTAAAGAATGAGACAACATACACTTTTCAGACTCAAATTTGTTCTGTCTCTTACACTTACTATATGTAACTAAAAAGCTTAATGTAGAACCAGTTTTAGGAACCAGTCACTTACATTTGATGTAAGTCTGAAGTTTTAAAACCTATAAAGCATAGTGCCATTCCTGAAGTTGCCACCCTAAGATGTATCACTTTGGCATGTGAATTATTTTGAGCTGAAGGTAATTTAGACCCTGTGTAGTTAGGAGAAACATTTATCTCTCCCGCAAAGAATTTAAATTTGGAGCATTGCCCATAATAAGAGTTATTGCCAGAGAAAATTTTTTATGACCTATCTATAGGGTAGGACAAATGTCTAATTCCTGAAAATCTGCTCTTCTTATCTTCCTGAAAATGACCCTCCTCTCCCCTGATGTCCCAAGGCACCTTACCTCGTCCTTAGCTCAGAATGTTACATATTCTTCATTTTAACTTTCTGTCTCTGGATCTCTCGTGTACGTGGGGGTCTCTGACTCTCTCTTGTAATGTGGAGTCCCATATGTTTGCATGCAATTAAATTTGGTTCTTTTCTCTTGTTAATCTAATCTGACTCGTGTAGGTATAATTGTGAGACCAACCGAAAGAACCTAAGAAGTTAGAGGAAAGTTTCTTTCTCCTCCACATTCCATAAAAATAAAAATTATACATGTGAATTTTTGAATGAAAAACATGCCATTGTTAAAAACATATCTAAGGTCTAAGAGAATGGAGTTTTTGAAGGAAGAACAGTGTTTTGTTTTGTTTTGTTTTATCTATGTATCTTTAAGGCATACTTCAGACTTTTGGTTTTAATCATATGTCTACTTTTGTATCCTGCTTTAATTATATCCTTAGACATGTTGACTTTATATGTATTTTATTTAATGTAGACAGTTGCTTTTCTGCTTACCTTATATTTTTGTTTCCTATCTTTTTTTTTTTTGCAAAAGCTTATAAAATTATTGTGTGTCATTTTCCACATATTCTCTCCAAAACTGCAAATTACTTTTTAAAAATTTTAACCTTTGCTAATTGCATAGGTAAACTAGCATTTCATGAGACTGTGAGTTACATTCTTTTAGATAGCAGAGAATACAACCTATTTTCTTGAGCTAATTGGCCGCTTATAACTCTCCTTTTGTTTCTTATCTTAATCTATTTTACTATGTAATGTGTCAATTTATTATTGACTTTAAATAACTTTTATGTTAAAGATATCAATTTTTTTTTCCATCATGTAGGTTTCTAATACTTTTCCAAATATGTTCCATTTTATAACCTATTTTAACTATGTCCTTAATCATAGTGGAATTATACTTTACTGATGCTTAACACAACATTATTTAATTAAATAGTACACATTTGCCACTGTTGGTTTTATATGTCAGAACTTGTAATGCAGTGGTACAAAAAGGATTCTGGTGCTAAAATTTTTGAGTTCAAATATCCCTCATGTCCATCTGCTGTATAATCTTATGTATGTTGCTTAACTCATTCTGGCTTTAATTTTCTAATCTTAAAAGCAAGGGTATTATTAATCGTAGGCAGTGATAATACTGGTAAAACTAGAATAGTATTTTAACCTTTCTATTCTGTTGCATGGATAAATGAAGATTTAAAGTCATGGGCTTTGAATATTTAGAGAAGAGCAAAGGAAGACTAGAAGCCTGTCATTTTTTCTATATCCAGAATATGTGACTCTATTTTACAGAAATGATGTGATATGTTATTAGATAAATAATGGGAACTCCCCGAGATTGGGGATTTGGTTTTCCCCTATGATTACCAAAAACCTAGCAGAATATTAGAAGAGCATTATAATAATACATAGTACTAAGAACCAGCTGTAGTTTTGAGGATTGGTATTGCACCAGTGGAGGAGTGAAGAAAACATTCTTCTTTTTTTTTTTTAACTTGCTTTTCTTTCGGTTTTAAAAGAGAAGAATTGATTAGCACATTTTGGATTATATTTGAGTACTTTCTAGTGTCTGAGAAGTATTCTTAGTAGGATATAAGCTTCTATTTGTGTTAAGTTTGAAATTCTCCATTTTGAGCTTCAAAAATAAAGAGCAATCATTCTCAAAAAAATTAAGTCTTAGTATGAGTATGGTGCCTTGCCATTGTGTGCTTTTGATACTCATTTATCTCCTACAATATCTCCCAAGTATTTTGTCTACTAATTACTAAGCAGCTGTGCACAATGGAGAATGCTTGTGCTCTGGGATAAATAAGTCTGAATTGATTTCCAGGTCAGCCATTTAACTGTGTAAATTTAGGCAATACTTACATTTTCTGACCTTTAGTTTTTATATAAGAAAAGGAGTTAAGATACCCATCTTACTGGATTGATATGAGGATTAGAGATAATGTATAGCAAGAATGCAGTAGATGTTAAATGAATGTTAGTTAATATTAATATAAGATAAAAATTCCTATACATTTTTTTCTCAGTTGTTTCCTGAAAAGTAATAGGTTACTATGTGAAAGAATAATCTGATTTTTTTTTTTTTTTGGCTCCCAAATACATCACTAAAGCCAATTTGAGATGAAGATAATGAGATTTTTTTAGTGATTTTTTTTAGTGATTTTTTTCAGTTTTGAATTAAATTTCATTTATGGCCTTTATTTTGAGGAAGTAATTTAAATTTTCTAAGTATTACTTTTCCAATTTAAAGATAAGAATAATAGAAGTATTCCATTAAGTTATTTTGAGGTCTACTATGACATTATAGGTAAAGTGTTTTGTATAATAAATGCTCAAAATCATTAGAACCTACCATGCATATAATGTAAAAATGTTCTCAATATCACCCATAACAGGAAATTATTTATCCTATTGAGAATTTCCAATTATCTTAAACTTGAATTTTTGAAAGATAACCTAACATGATAGTTAATATAAGCAATGGATCTTAAGTTAGCTTGCTAGGTTTGGCTCCTAAGCAAATTAATTCATTCTCTCTCTCTCTTCTCTCTCTCTCTGTTTCTTCATGTGTAAAATGGAAGTAAGTAATGGTACCAACCAGTTTCAGGTATTAAAAAGATTAAATCTGACAAATCATTAAATCCCCTAGCACATTGCCAATCGCATATGTTCAATAAAGATATAATTACTTTAAGTTGGAGACTGAGTTATTAAAATATTCTTTTATATGTCTACTTGAGCTCAACATCATTATAATTTTTTTTAAAAAATCAATCATTTATGGTGACTTCAGTGAAAATGGAAGATTAAGGACATTTAAAAGTATGTTATTCCATAAAATCAACAAAATTAAACTGAAAAATTTTGTCAGAATGAACATTTTTAAAACTTTAGAAATTAACCAAAGGCTTGAAGCAACCTGAGGAGCATTTAATCAAAAAAAAAAAAAAGGCTATTAATAAAAAACAAGCTTTGTGGTGTTTTAATTTACTGTAGTTCATCTCTCATTCTCCAGATCAGTGGTAGACTTAAAAATAACATTTTGTGTTGCCAGTACTACAGGGAGGAAAATGGATCTCATTCTCAAAGAGTCTCCTCTATTTGATCTGTCCGATGGTAACTTGGAAGGCACCACTCAAAAGGTTTGTCTTTATTTGACCTCATTCAAACTTACCTAGTACTCAATGCCCCTCCTTGATGAGTGGAGTGAAGGGGTAAAGGAAGCTTGGTCAAATGTTTTAACATCATGACAACTTGAGATGATAGATCAGTTAGCGCAAAACAAAAAAACGAACAAACAATAACAACAAAAAACCAGACTGATCAAAAGCTTAAAAGTAGAAGCTGAAAAATTAGATATTTATAGAGGCCTGCAAAAGCCCTTTCATATTCCTGGATATCTAGAAAGCCATGCACATGTCCAGGGCTCTGCACATCTGTGAATTTGCTCAGGAAAAGGCTCTAAATGTTCACGTTTCACCTCCTTAAGGTATTGACAACAGGAAAAAAAGTAAATCAGAGTTGTAAACTGCCTGCTTGAGTGTTAGCATGTTTCAACACACAGAGTTCTGCAGCAAAGACTATGAGAATTGTGGTTCAAGAATTTTAAAAATCTTAGTAAAATCATCAGCTAACTAAATCGACTGTGAAGGCTTCGGTACCCATATATGACAAAGACACAGACTTTACAGAATTAATTTAGAAAATTCACTAAACAAAGAACAACTACAATAAACAACAACCACAACAACCCTGGGGAAGGGGGAGGACCTATTTTCCAAAGCTGCCACATTATGTTATTTGCAACATCTAGTTTTAAATTATGAAAAGTAAAAAGAAATTAAAAAGTGTATCTCATTCTCAGAAAAAAATCAATAGACGTTTTCCCTCAGACAACATAGACATTGAACTAGACAAGTCTTTATATCAGCTATTTTAATGTTCAAAGACCTAAAAGAAATTATATCTGAAGGACTAAAGAAAATATAAAAATATAAATAAAGAGATATAAATTAAAAAGAAACCAAGTAGAAATTATGGAACTGAAAAATATTATGCAGAATTATGGAATTACTAAAGCATTTTAATAAGAAATTTTAGGTGGCAGAGGGAAAAACCAGTGACCTTGAAGACAGGCCAATTGATAAACAAACAAACAAAAATAATCAAGAAAAATCAACCAAGCATCAGAAACTTGTGGGATACCATAAAGCATGGAAACATATGCATATAAAAGTCTTAGAAAGAGAGGTGAAAGAAAGAGAAGATTTGTAAAAATAACAATAAAAAATTTCTCAAATTTAATGAAAGATACAAATCCATACATCCAAGGAGCATGTCAACTCCGAGTAGGATAATGGCAAAGAAAGGTGCACACTGAAACAGGTTACAATTAAATTATTAAAGTCGATGACAAAGAAAGAATCTTGAAAGCAACAAGTGACTCCTAACATTTAAAGGATCCTCAATAACACCCGATTTCACATAGAAAACCATGAAGGCCAGAGGCAGTGAGATAGCATTTTCAAAATGCTGAAAGAAACTACCAACTGAGACTCCTATTTCTAGCAGAGCTATTCTTCAGAAATGAAGAAGATATTAAGACATTCCTAGATATACAAAAAAAAAAAAAAATGAAACAAAACTAATATTCTTTGTTGCTACCAAATTTGTCTTACAAAAAATTCTAAAGGAAGTCCTTCAGATTGAAATGAATGACAACAGACAGTAACTGGAATCTATATGAAAAAACAAAGAACATTAGAAAAGATAACTATATAAACATAGAAGAGAGCGTAAATGTATTTTTTGTACACTCTATTTTGTTTTACTATCTGATTTAAAGGATAACTCAGTGCAATTTTTCTCAATCTAAGTTGAAAGGCACAAAATATCTAAAGATATAATCTATGACAATGACAGTATAAAGGAAGAAGGGAAGTGAAATTATATAGGAGCATATCTTTATATGTTACTGAAATTATGAAATGAAGTAAAAGTAGTGCTTAGAGGGAGACTTTACATAACTACATTAGAAAAAAATTTAAATAAATAGCCTAAACATCTACTCTAAGAAAGAGCAAAAGAAGAGCAAACTAAAAGAAGGAAGAGCAAAGCAAGAAGGAAGAAAATAATAAAGATGAGAGTGAAGGGAAAATCAGCCAATTTGGTGAAGAAAAAAATTTAAATGGCATGTTTATTTTTGGCACAGTGTGGGCAAACAAGTGGTTGACCGAACATGATTTAATCTTTCCCTTTTCGCCTGTCTGTTTTGGTACTCTTCAGAGATATCCATAATGAATGTAAAGCCACATGATTAAATGTGTCACAAAAGATAACAAAAGTCTTGCCTTTTTTCTTCTAGTTGGAAAATGATTTTCTCCTAAATATATGTCATTTGTATTTTAGAGTTAAACACATCTGCATCACAGCCTTGGATAAATAGTTTATGATTGATGCACGCCTGGGATAGTTTCCTTGTACAAGATCAGAGAAATAATGGTAAGGTTACTTCATTCAGATTATTCAAAATAATTTTACTCAGCCGTAAGAAGAGATGAAATACTGCCATTTGCAACAACATGGGTGGACCTTGAAATAATCATACTAAGCGAAATAAGCCAGACAGAAAAGGTTGAAAATCACATGATATCACATATGTGGGATATGAACCTAAAAGCAACAAATGAACAGGACACAGACTCATGGGCATGGACAATGGACTAGTGGTTACCAGAAGGGAGGGGGAAAATAAAAAATAAAATGTTAAAAAAATTATGTATATATAGTATGAAAAAAAAAACTGACATGTAAAAAAATAAAAAATAATTTTACGCAGAGTAACTGCTACTACAACATGTTTAGATATTCTTATTATGTAAATTGTAAATTCATACTAATAAAACAGATTTTTTCATGTGCATAGTACTTTTTACTTATTAAATACTCACAACTTCGTGATTTCACTGAAAGATGTCACTCACTGGACTTCTACAAAATATAAATAAGTACTTCTACAAAACACTCTGTTAACTACTAATAGCCTCATCATAACTGCAGAGAATAAATATGACATCTCTTTATTCTTTAATCATTCACATTCCTCTTGATTTAGCAGGATTCTCATTAGTCCCCATCAAGACTTATTTTTCCCTGCCTTTTAATTCTCAAGGAATTACAGGGACTTACCCAGTCCAAAGGTAAGTCAGCTTTCTACTGACACCAGCCATAGAACAATTTGGAGACTGATGAAAGTATTATTGCCTTTATTGTGTAGCAGAATCCTGCAAAATCCTTTGGAAACTTGTCCGCAGGATAATACCAGGTCCATATGCCTACAAAGCTTCTGATGTGGTACCACTTGTGGGCTCCAAATTGTAGTTGTTTTAGTTCACAATATATACAGATAATATTCCCCAAAGAAAATTTCTTGCTGAGTATTTAGATTTAAAGCAACTACCAGAAGCAACCGCAGTTAAATCTACACTTGCCCGCAGTAACTCAGGTTATTCAAGCTTTGAATTCCTACCTCTCTAAGGTGATCTTATTCCAGGAACCTTGTTAGACATACCTCGTTCAGTCTTGACTGGGGCTCTGTAGTTCACTAAAGTAAATCTCCCTAACACTGTAATGAAAAACCTATTCTTAATAACTCTCAAGTTCTTAGATTATATATTTCTAATATGAGCCAATATCATACTTTTTAATAAATGATCTGATGATTAAAATAATATTTACATAGTGCCTACAAAGGCAAGCATTTTAAATAAAAATATTATTTTATATTGAATGAGAGAAGAAAAATATTGTTCATTTTCTTCCAAGTAGACCCTGGGATTCTTGGGCCAAGTCCTCCTTCTCTTTCCTATTTAAATGATTTTACATACCCGGGATCACAGAAGTTGTGGGCTTGCTCATGCCACAAAAGTGTCCATCAGAAGCTAATCTCAATACATGAAGCTATATAAAAGGCTCCTAAACAAAAGTTCTGTTCCAGATAAACTGAAATATCAATCTGAAGACATAAGAAACTGATATTTTAAAGACTTCCTTTAAGCAGAACCATTTATTAAAAAGTTTTGCCATGGCAGCTACAGTCTACTCTCTAGAAATATATAATCTAAGAACCTTGACAGGTATGAATAATATGTTTTTCATTATAGGTCTTCAACATGCTTCTTACTCCTTTTTTTTTCTTTTAAATGTATTCACAAAATAAATGAGTTTAGAGTAAACATATGTCCTGGGATATAAAGATGAATTGAACTTCTCCATAACAAATTCCCATTTCAGTAGGCATGTCAACAAATGACTAGAAAACTGTATACTATATGTGCTTTAATGGAACTATGAACAGAATGCTAAGGAAACACAGAAAGTGGCTGACTGTCTGCAAGAAAGCATCAGAGCAGAAGGAGAACTTGAGCTTCTTCTAAGCTAGGTGTGAGCCTGGTCAGAGTCCACTGCTGCTATTCCACTATTTAGCAGGATTGATTTGTTTGATCCTGTGTGGTTCAGTACTATCCATCTTTCTCCCACACTTTTCCCCTCTGGAAGCTAGAGACTTTGCAGAAGAGAATAACTTTCCCAAATAAAGGAAGATTGTTTTTCAAATAATGATAGATTCATACCCATGTTTCTATGTTAGAAGCTACAGATATGCTCAGAATATCTACTTGAAAGGGGTACTAAATGATTCCTCAGGTGAAAATGAGACAAAAAGCTATTCCAGGCAGAGGAAAATACATATATTTCTCTAAAAAATACACAAAAAGACATTAAAGGAAGTAGCATGGTCAGGGATAGATAAAGAAATTCCACTGAGTTTACTAATAGAGGGTCCAGCATTGCTCACTAAAGAAGGAAAGAGTTAAGAGTAGAGAGGAGTTGTGAGCAAAGTCTAGAAAAATAGGTTATGTGTAAATATAGGAGCCAAAAAGCAGGGGGTGGGGGGGTGGGGGAGGTTCAAGGGAGATATATAGTCAAGTTTGATTTAAAAAGGATAATCATGTAGACAATACAGAAACATGAAAGATGGACTAAAATGGTGACAGGAAGATTGGTTAGGAGAGTGTTGCTGTGAGGAAAGGAAATAGTGATATTGATCAAATAGTAGCATTTAACGTAAAAAGGTAACTAAATTTGAAATTCTATGAATTGGGCAACAAAGGATTTGGTGACTGATCCAATGATATGAGAAGATAAAGGCAGAGTCTACCTTGGACAAGTATGATTCCATAATCCAGGGTAGTGAATAGAATAAAAGACATAGAGTAGATTGTGATGGATGGCAAAAACAGGTTGCTGGACACATTGTTAACTTTTAGTGGATTCTGATGGTATACAGTAGGAAATTGAAAATGTGAGTCTGAAGCTTTTTGTAAATTTGAAACTCGAAATCCAAACATAAATAGTCGTCAATATAATATAGTAGTCACAGTCATGGCTCTCCAAAAGAAGACAGAAAGGGAGTTTGGAGTGAGATGACTAGAAGACCTAGCGTCAAAACTGGAGAACATTTAAGTGGTGGCAAGGAAAGAAAATACAAAGAAGGAAATTTAAGATATCTAGTTAGACATGTAGGAAAACAAAATATCCCTTAAATGAGTTTTCATTCATTGATTAAGTCATTCAGCAACATTTTCTATATGCTTATCCTATGCCAGGTACTTGCCAGAATTGAGAATAAAATTATACACATGGAATACATATTTCCTGCTTCTATAGCATTCACACAAGGGAAGGGTGAGTCTGTGAGCAAATGATAAATTCCAGTTTGGATAGTCTTTTAAGTTGAATGAAAATAAAAAGGTCCATATAAAAAAAAATTTTTTTAAAGGCTAGTCAATTGAAAGGAAACATGGTGGAGTGAGAGATGTCCCTAGATCTCTCCCCTTGAAACAACAATAAGTTGAACATCTAAAACTCAATAAAAAATACCAAAACTGCACACCAGCATGCCTGAGCGTGGGATCTGTGCATAAGAGCTACCACAGGTCAGAACCCAGGGTGTCAGGTAGTGGAATGGGAGAAATAAAGAAGCTGTCTCTGGCAGCCACCAGAGCTCCCTGTAGGGGGAGGGGGAGGGGAGAAGGTGTGGCGACTTCCCTGAACAGCCCTGCCTGGGAGAGTTTGTCAGTTCTACGCAGCCAGAGGCAGGGCCAAGTCATCAGGGCAGAAAGCAGAGAAGCGAATGGAACAGAAACAACAGTTGATTTTTAATGGCCACCCAGGCTGAGCTGCAGCCCCCAACCCCCAATCCAGAGGGCTCCTCCCCCCATACCCTCCGAGACCAAGCACCATGGAGTCCCAGGGGAATTCGAGCAAATGCTACCAAAACTGATGTTAATACTGACAGGGACTGAAACTGAGAGTAGCGAGCGTGATTAAATATCTACAAAAAAAACAAAGGCATTATATAAAGGCATTATTAAGGTTTTATATAAAGCAGGGATCCAAGATGCTTAGACACCACCTACTGGAAACCAAAAGAAAATCGCCTTCTTTGCGGCAGGCTAAAGAGAGACCTTTATATAATCTTCTTTCTGGAAAAAAAGCTGAATACATTTCCATTAATGCCCAGGCAGAGAAATAGTCCATTACACAATGAACAACCAAGGTAACAAGGCATTTCAGAAAGAAAGAGAAAAATCTCCAGAAAATAAGTTTACAGACATAGAAATATGCAACTTAAATGACAGAGAATTCAGGATGGTACTTCTGGAAAAACTCAGTGAGTTCTGAATCAAGTCATATCAACAACTTCGGGAATTGAAAAAAAACAACTAGATGAGCAGAATGAGTTCCTTAGCAAAGAGACTGAAATCCTCAAAAAGAACCGAATAGAACTTCTAGAGATTAAAAAACACACTGCAAGTTGAAAAATGAAGTATCAAGCTTGGGAAATAGCTTCCGACCAAATGGAAGAAAGGATCAGTGATATCAAAGACAGAAATCTAGAAATAAATGAGAAGGAAGAAGACAGAAAGCAAAGAATGAAAAATAATAAAAGAGAAATACAAGAACTAGCTGATACCATCAGGAGAGGAAACATAAGAATAATAGGCATTATCGAAGGCAAGGAAAAAGAGCAGAGACTAGAAATCATTTTCAGACAAATAGTTGACGAGAATTTCCCAAATCTAAGGAATGAGCTGGAGCTTGGAATTTTGGAATTCAAGAGGTCAACAGAACACCCAATATCTCAACCCCAAAAGGCCTTCACCAAGACACATTGTATTAAAATTATCAAAAATCAATGACAAAGACAGAATTCTCAGGGCAGCGAGGGAGAAGAAAAGGGTAATTTATAAAGGAAAACCCATTAGATTATCATCGGACTTCTCAGCACAGACCTTATAAGCCAGAAAGGAATGGAATCAAATATTTAAAATATTAAGTGAAAGGAACTACCAGCCTAGACTAATGTATCTAGCTAAGCTCTTTAGATATGAAGGAGAAATTAAGATCTTTTCAGACATACAAAAATTGAGGAAATTCTCTACTACAAGGCCTGCACTACAGGAAGTACTGAAAGGTGTCAGCTCATCTAAAACAAAATAACAAAACAAAATAAAAAATACATAATTAGGAGTAACGTGACTATCAGGCAAAGTAAAGCAGAGGAGTGCAACCCTTACTAAGAACAGGGCATTATAAGCTTAAATAATAAAAAGAGAATTGTTATAACGAGATAGTAATGAACGTTCAGCATACATAGGGACAAACTGAGATAACAACGACTGAAAAGGGGAGGATTCAAAGATCCAAATTCACAAAGGAGAATGGAGATAAGGCACGCATAGAAGAAAATGGATGATTGTATATATATAACTATCCTTTACGTATTTGTAATGGTAACCATACACCAAAGATTCAGAACTGAAGTAGATAACATAAAACAAGAAGAACCAGAGGCAAAACGCACAAAAGTCAGCCAAAATAAACAGAAACACAAGGATAAGGAAGCAATGAAAACACCAAGCTACCAGAAAGCAAAAGATGAAATGGCTATAATAATCACCCTAAATGTAAATGGGACTGAACTCACTAACAAAAAGGCACAGAGTTACAGAATGGATCAAAAAACAAAACCCAACCATATGCTGCCTCCAGGAGACACATCTCAGCTCCAAAAACAAATCATACTCAAAGTGAAAGGGTGAAAAATGATATTTCAAGCAAATGGCATTCTGAGAAAAGCAGGAATAGCGGTACTATTATCAGATGAAACAGACATCAAAATAAAAAAGGTAAAGAAAGATACTGAGGGACACTTCATAATGATAAAGGGAATCATGCACCAAGAAGACATAACACTTATTAATATCTATGCTCCCAATCAGGGAGCCCTAAAATATGTAAAGCAATTACTAACAGAACTAAAGGGAGAAACAGACCAAAACACTATCGTAGTAGGGGACCTAAATACCCCACTGTCAGATATGGACAGATCCTCCAAACAGAAAATCAATAAGGAAATGACATCCTTAAATTACACATTAGACCAACTAGACATAATTGACATTTATAGAGCCTTCCACCCCCAAACAGCTGCTTCTACATTCTTCTCTAGTGCACATTGAACATTCTCAAGAATCGACCATGTACTGGGACACAGAGAGTGCTTCAACAAATAGAAGAGGGTTGAAATCATATCAACCATATTCTCTGACATTAATGATTTGAAACTAAAGATCAACTGCAAAAAGAAAGCAGGAAGAACAACAAATACATGGAGATTAAACAACATGCTACTGAAGAATAACTGGGTCAGAGAAGAAATAAAAAAAGAGATCAAGAAATAAATAGAAACAAATGATAATGATAGTACAACATATCAAAACTTTTGGGACATGGCAAAAGCGGTTATAAGAGGAAAGTTCGTATCATTTTTCGATTTTAGATCCCCTTACTTTCAGACACAATCAATGACTCAAATACTTGCTGGCAATTTGAGTGATTCTATTTTATCTTCATTACTATCAGTATTTCATGAATATATGCATCTAAGCATCCCACTGCATTTTCTCTCAGAATCTCTTAGTCTAGTACTATTTTCTTTATAAAAGTGATTATGTTGCCAATTACTTCTGAACTGAAAAGGTAAATGTCTACACTGGGCTAAAAGTACAACACTTTAGCAACAATACTATAATCAGTGGGATACTAAGTCATTCAACTCTCCAATTTAAAATATCTCCTCCCTCTAAAACCTAAGACTCCTAAAGGAAGCGAAAAAAAAAATACAAAAGCTCTTATTACGACAGATACTGTAGAAATACAAAGGATCATACAAGAATA
Source organism: Pteropus alecto (assembly GCF_000325575.1). Taxonomy (NCBI): domain Eukaryota; kingdom Metazoa; phylum Chordata; class Mammalia; order Chiroptera; family Pteropodidae; genus Pteropus; species Pteropus alecto. The sequence continues at coordinate 13,988,375 of NW_006432447.1, read as the reverse complement.
CTATGAAAAAGTATATAACACCAAATTTAATAACCTAGAAGAAATGGACCAGTACTTAGAAAAATACAACCTTCCTAGACTGAATCAAGAAGAACTGGAAAATCTAAGATCTATCAGCAGTATGGAAATTGAAACTATCATCAATAACCCACCAAAAAGTAAAAGTCCAGGACCAATAGGCTTCACCAGTGAATTCTACCAAACATTCAAAGATTTAATACCTCTTCTCCTCAAACTCTTCCAAAAAATCAAAAAGGAAGCAATACTTCTCAACTCATTTTATGAGGCCAATATCACCCTGATACCAAAACCAGGTAAAGATAATACAAAAAAAGAAAACTACAGACCAATATCTCTCATGAACACGGATGCAAAAATCCTAAATAAAATAAAGCCTACCGAACACAGCAATACATTAAAAAGATTATACTCCATGATCAAGTGGGCTTCATCCCAGGGGCACAGGGATGGTTCAACATATGGAAACTGATTAATGTGATACACCACATAAGCAAATTAAAAAATAAGAATCACATGATCATATCAATAGATGCAGAAAAAGCCTTCGACAAGGTACAACATCCATTTATGATCAAAACACTTCGCAAAATCGGTATAGAAGGAAATTATCTTAACATAATAAAGGCCATCGATGACAAACCCTCAACCGACATTTTACTTAATGGTGAAAAACTAAAAACTTTCCCTCTAAGATCAGGAACAAGTCAAGTCAAGGTTGTCCACTATTGCCAGTGCTATTCAATATAACATTGAGGTCCTAGCAAGTGCAATCAGACAAGAGAAAGATATAAAAGGCAACCAACTAGGAAACGAAGAAGTCAAACTGTCACTATTTGTAGAAAATATGATTCTCTATATAGAAAACCCTAAAGACTCTATAAGAACATTACTAGAAACAATAAGCAAATATAGTAAAGTTTCTGGATACAAAATCAATGTTCAAAAATCCATAGTGTTCCTATACTCTAATAATGAAGCATCAGAAAAAGAAGTAGAAAAAATAATTCCTTTTGCAATTGCAACAAAAAGAATAAAATACCTAGGAATAAATCTAACGTAACATGTGAAGGACCTATATAATGAAAAGTACAAGACCTTATTAAAAGAAATCAAAGAAGATACAAAGAAGTGAAAAGATATTCCATGTTCTTCGATTGGAAGAATCAACATAGTTAAAATGACCATATTACCTAAAGCATTATGCAGATTTAATGCAATCCCCCTCAAAATCTCATCAGCTTTTCAAAAAAGAAATAGAACAAAAAATCATTAGATTTATACGGAAGCACAAAAGATCCCGAATTGACAAAGCCATCCTGAGAAAAAAAGAATGAGGCTGTAGGCATCACTCTGCTCGACTTCAAATTTTACTACAAAGCAACAGTAATCAAAACGGCATGGTATTGGCAGAAAAACAGACACACAGACCAATGACACAGAATAGAGAGTCCAGAAGTAAATCCGTATTTATATGGGCAAATAATTTTTGACAAAAAAAGCCAAAACATACAGTGGAAGAAGAAAAGCCTCTTCAATAAATGGTGCTGGGAAAACTAGAAAGCCACCTGCAAAACAATGAAACTAGACTTTTGTCTATCACCACACACCAAAATTAACTCAGAATGGATTAAGGACCTGAATATAAAACCTGAAACAATAAAA
>NW_006432447.1:13983495-13985569 GCF_000325575.1 Pteropus alecto | reverse complement strand
GGGTAGGGTGTAGTGGAGGAGGTGAAGAGGTAGACAAGGTTATAGGGGTCAAATATCGGGGGGTAGGGGTAGGGTGAAGTGGGTAAAGGAGATCAAATATATGATAGCTGAGGGAAACTGGACTTTGGGTGGTAAACACACAATAAAATATACAGATGTCAAATTATAATGTACATCTGAAAATTATGTAATTGTGTTAACCAATGTTACTCCAATAAACTTAATAAAAAAAAATCAAAAAATAAAAAAAATAAAATAAAGTATCCTAATGAAGAAAAAAAAAGGCTAGTGAAGAAAGTAGCAGCTTCTTAAGAGATAAATAGAAGAGGAAATAATTAAAAGAATTAAAGTAAAAGTTCAGAAATAGAACCAGAAGAAATTGATCTTGACAATACTAAGGAATAAAAGTCTTTTATAAAATATTGTGGTAATAAAAAAGTCAGTGGTATTGCCAAAGTGGAAGTAATTGATAACTTTAGAGAGAGTATCTATGATAAAGAGAAAGCCCAAATGCAGATCATGTTGTACTGAAAAAGGGAAACATTGTAATTGGATACGAGCATTTATTTCTACACCTTCTTGAATTAATATTTTAAAAAGCACAAACCCATTGAGACTGGGAAGATATAGGAGAATGATAGCACCAATAGTTGGGTGGCTTGAAAGCATTAAATGAGTAATAATGATTGAGACGACTGAAGAGAATTGAAATGAAAACTGATTGTGGCAGAGAAGCCAAAAAGCTGATCTAATCTCTAGATTTGACCACCAATTTGCAGAAGATGCTGGAGATAGACGGACATGTTGAATGACATCATGGAGATGCCCTCAGCAAAATAATGTGGATGATTCCTCAAAAAAATAGATCCTGTTTCTTCAACAAATATCAATAAAATAGATGTAGAAGAAATAGATGAAAAGAGGATTAACTGACATGTATGGGATTTGTTTAGATTCAGATTTGATCAAACCAGCTTTAAGACTCTCATATGAGACAATTTTGGAAATTTGAACATAACAAGTATTTTATGATGTTATATTTTATATGTAAAATTGGCACTGTGTTTATGCTTTCAACAGAGTCTGTCTTTTAGAGTAACATACCAAAGTATTTCTGAATAAAACTTGAATGTGTTTGTGATTCCTGGTAAGGTACCCCACAGTGGTGATTGTAGGGTTGGCATGGCAGCAGGGGTTTGAATAATATAAAGTGGCTTTATGTTGATAATTGTTAAATCTGGTGATTTGGGGAAGATTTTGATACTTTTCTCTGTACTCTTGTACTTGATATTTTTGGAATTAGAGGTTTTAAGAAAAAATCAAGTAAAATTTTCTGAAACATACTGATAAATGACAAATAATAAAGAATTAAATAGGTTTCTCTTCAAAAAGATTGCTCTAAATATACTGACAAAATTTGTCATTGGAAAAAAAATGGAAAAGTATAGGTTTATTTATTCATTCACGTAATATTTATCAAGGCCAAAGCAATGTGCTAGGCAGGAAGAATACACAGAAGGCACAATTAATGACAAAGCATATAATCCATAGAAATACGTTCTTTAAAAGTTATTGCAATTAAGAAATGTACAAAATTACAAGATGTTAAATATTTACATATCACCTAATGTCAGTGTATCACCTAGAACTGTCCTGTTCGATACAGCAGCCACTAGCTATATATGACTACTGAACATCTGAATGTGGCTAGTAAAACTGAGGAATTTAAGTTCTAACTTAATTTTAATTTATTTATATTTAAAAATTCAGCAGTGTAAGATATATTTTGTGTTACACAATTTTATTATTTTGGTAGAGCTGCATCTCACTTTAACTATTGGATCGTGTACAATATTATTGTTATATTATAGTGCATATGATGGAAATATTAGTCATTTCTAGTTTTACACATAAACCCATCATCAATTCAGTTGGTATCTATCGATTGAGTTGGTTTGAGTGATTTTTTAATGCATTAAGGTAGTATTTTAATGTATTTGAATATTTTATGTAGGTTAGTTAGAGTTATAGTGGTACCCATGGGAATCGTAATTGGCAATTGAAGAATTATTTA
>NW_006432447.1:13971849-13982621 GCF_000325575.1 Pteropus alecto | reverse complement strand
GTAATTTAGTTATATTTAAAAATTCAGCAGTGTAAGATATATTTTGTGTTACACAATTTTATTATTTTGGTAGAGCTGCATCTCACTTTAACTATTGGATCGTGTACAATATTATTGTTATATTATAGTGCATATGATGGAAATATTAGTCATTTCTAGTTTTACACATAAACCCATCATCAATTCAGTTGGTATCTATCGATTGAGTTGGTTTGAGTGATTTTTTAATGCATTAAGGTAGTATTTTAATGTATTTGAATATTTTATGTAGGTTAGTTAGAGTTATAGTGGTACCCATGGGAATCGTAATTGGCAATTGAATGGAATTATTTATTATTATTTTAATGATAATATATATAAATTATTTAAATTAAAAAGTCAATGTGGAAGTTAAAATTAGCTGTAGCAAAGTAAAATGAGAAAGTTGCATGATTCACAAAAATAATTTTAGGGATAATACAAATAACAATGTTAATTGGACATGATAAATTTGATAAGAAATTTTATCTCAAAAGCCAAAAAATATTAAAGAAATTAATCATCTAAAATAAAAATTAAATGTCAAAAAATGTATACATTATTTTTAACAGGATTAAGATGACATTGGCCAGCTATAAAACAGCTTGGATCCTTGCACACATGAAAAATGCAAATTTTAGATCAAGAGATGTTAAAATAAATTATTTATTTAGGCATGTTCAAATTTATGAGACAATGTTGTCAATTTGCAGTCTACAGTATCAACCTCGGGGCATACATAGTTTTGAATACTTTATATCTTCCAAAGAGGATTTCAGCTAGATATGAAAAAAAAAACATTTTTTTAATTATTATGAACAGTGCTCTGCATTAGCTAAAGAATTCAGATTTATCGAGATTTTAAAACAAGAATTGATATTTCCCTATTGCTTTATTCCACTGTATTATACATGTTAAAATATTTACACTTGGGATTTTGAAGTAGAATATGAAAAGTGTTACAAATACGTGAATGATAGTCATTTTTTGGAACTTTTGAAAGAACTAGAAGACAGTATATTTAATGATGTGGAGTTCTTTGCCAGTGCTGATTGGTTAAGCCACAGAAGAGTTTTAAAAAGATTTACTGTACTGTTAACTGAAATTTAAAGTTTTCTCAAAACAAAATAATTGCTGGCCAAATATTTAATAATCAAAGATAAAATGGTAATATAAATTAGGGTTTTTTGTTTTGCACTACATATGAACAAACTAAATTAAAAGCTTCAATAAAAGGAAGAGTTTAGAGGTACTAGAATTAATTTTTAAAATAAGACTTTAAAAGATATAAATCAATAATATTGATTTTAGAAAATTTTCTAACACAATCAATATGCAGAATAGACTGTGCTACATAGGTTAGCTGAAAAACTACAAGAAAAAAATTAAAAGGCTTGGATTATATTGTCAGATTTAGAATTGCTCTTCAATTTATGGAGTGCCACTTTGAATTCAATGTTAATAATCCCAAATTGACACAAGAGTTATGGATTTACTTAACTTGGGCAGATACAGTTTTAAAACTGATATGCTTTTGTTTCAAAATCAAATCAACTTTTCAATACAAGATAAACAAGTTTTATCAATCCAGATGCGATATTGAAAGTAAACCATTTTTTTTGGTATTCAATTTAATTATTAGAAAACTTTTATTTATGTTGCGAATGACTTGAATAAGTAAATTTAATTTTTAAACTACAAATGTTATAAAATCTAAATAGAGATCAAGCATATCTAATGAAAATTTAGAATCTATTTTGAGATGTGCTGGAGATTTAAAATACACACTACACTTTAAAGATTTAGTATAAAAGAGATTAAATGTCCCAATCATTTTAAATTGATTACATATTAAAATTATAATAGTTTAGATTACTTTGGTTAAATAAAATAAACCATAATATTAATTACACATTTATTTTTATTTCGTTAACATGGATACTAGACAATGTTAAATATGTGCCTCTCATTATATTTCTACTGAATAGTTCAGATCCAGGAAATTCATAGAATTAGAACACATATACTAAGACAAAAAGCACACCAATATTTAACATTTGTTCTTCAAAATTAGTTAATAACCATCAATGCTTAAAAGAATACTTTAGAGCTGAGAGAAAAATAAGAAACAAAAAGCTAAATTGCTCTAGACAGGAAAGAAATAGGAATTTAGAAGAGGGATACAGAGCAAAGAAGAGAAGGGAGAGAAAAAGGAGACAAGAGGCTTGAGACTAAGCTGGCAGAAATTTTAAAGAGAGACTTTAAGAAACAACTAAACTAATAATAATAAACACTTCGTTGTCTTCAGTAGGATTGAATAACATGAACATACTCATAGCACTACAAAAAAATTCTTCAGTAAATTTAATTATATACATTCATGCTTTGTGTGAGAGATGTCTTTGGAGAAATCAAAAAAGATTGACTGTGCTCTGCATCTGAGTGTTAGCAATGTATAAATGAGGTGCCTTAGTTGGATAGAAGATGGTTCTCTCCCTAATTCAGTAGATGCCACAAATCAGAGCCAGACTTAACTAGGGAAAACACAAGCCACTCAGGATGTGTAGAGAAAATAAAAAGGATATGGAGCCTCCAGCACACGTAGTCTATGTTCATATATTTTTGTTTGCATCAAAAAACAATAACTCAGTTGACTTGTTTTACTCATTTCTTGGCATTTTTTTTTTCATTTAAGAATTTCCACTTATTCTCATGTTGACCTTAGATATCAATATTTTTACTTACTATTGGTTTCTTTAACTAAAAGCAGAAAGTATTTCAAAAAAGTATTTTCCCGTAAAACTAACTCCAGGAAAAAAAAAATTGAGTGAGAAGTTTGTAAAAAAATGGATGAGATCAGACTCATTTTCTGTAATAGACATGGTTTGTTTTCACATGAAATATGTGCCTCCCTGTTTCTTGTAGTATTAGTATTCCCAATTTTAAGCAGGCACGTTCATGATAAGTGAATTTCTTAACTTCTCTTGGAGTCAGCTATGTATACCACTAAGTTCTGACCAATGGGATGTGAACAAAAGTGATGTGGGCACTTTCTGGGGCATGATCTCCCCTTCCCCTTGTGCCCCTTTCACAGGCTGTATTATGGGTTGTCAGGAGGACTGGATTGCAGCAGCATCCTGGAGACGGAATAGCAGGAGCCATACCTTGGTCCCAACACGATGAAAAATCGAATCCAGCTCTGGACCACTTTTGCACATATTGTTACACTTTTAAAAATGTGTTTTATTGTTTCATCCTTCATCATTTTGATTCTCTGTCATCTTCATCCTGCTACTGGTATTCTTGCATTTTGGTGACAAGTGCAATATTCCGTTTCTTAAAAAATATTTCTGCAATCTTTTTGGAAATTTTATATAATCAAATTTGCACATTTCTATTAAGAAGACAACATGGGGGGTGGGTAGGAATAACCAGAAATAAGGTATTTATCTTATTATGGCTGGTAAGACAAGTGTACTAGTGATGGAAGCTTTAAAAGATAGTCTCAAGCTCTGCCCAAGGGAATTTAATCAATTTGTCTAGTGTTTTCTCCCTGAGTAGAAATTTTCTGTTGTATAATTCACCTTACTAACATTTGCTTTTATTTATGCTCATAATTCTGATAACTACACCAATCAGCACTTGGTGTCTGCTATTAAAACATTTTATAATCATCCTAATTTGACTAATTTGACCATATGACTCTTTCACCTAAAGTCTCTTAGGTAAGAGGTTCTCCCAGGCTTCTAGTTTCCTAGTATTTTGGAGATGAAAGCATGCAGAGGTTTATTGTGTTATACATATTATGCATATGAACATTTGAAAATTAAGTACTGATTAACTTGCAGCTATGATTATTAAAGGAAGGAAAGTAATTCTTTAACACTATTGAAATAAGGCTGCATCATAGATATGATGCTCAAAATATAACTACCATGCAGTTTGGAGGACTTTCAGCAATATATCATAAGGAGAAAGAAGAGAGACAAAGCATGAGATCAGGGAGGGGTCAAACAGAATTTAATCTTCACTCACTCATTCATCCACTCATTCATTCATTCATTCATAAATATTAGTGAGTGGATAAAATGTACAAAAAAATCGTGCTAAGTTCTCAACGTTTGTGTTCCATCAAAATTCACATGCTGTAATCCTAATGCCCAATGTGATTTTGTTAGGAGAAGGGACCTTTGGGAGGTGGTTAGGTCATGAGAGTGGAGCCCTTGTTAATGGGATTATTACTCTTATAAAAGAGAATCTAGAGAGCTCAGTAGCCCCTTCCATTTATGAATTAGAAGTTGGTAGCCCACCAGCTGAAAGCCTCCCACAAAACACAACCATGCTGGCACTCTGATCTTGGACTTCCCGCCTTGGAAACTGTGATAAATAAATTTCTGTTGTGCATAAATTTCTATCTGTGGTATTTTGTTACAGCAGCCCAAATAGACTACGACGAACTGTTTAAACACTTGAGAAACAGCAATGAAAAGAATAAACAGTCTCTTCTCTCATATACTTGATATTTTAATAGTGAGATAAACATTCAAAAAGCAATCGCCTAATTATTTACATTACTTTTTGAAAGGACTGTGTAGAGAAATGTATGATTTTATGAGCACCTATCTAGTGAAACTGACCAGGTTTGGAGAGTCATAAAAAGTTCTCTAGAGAGATCTGTTTTTTGAGCTGAGCTCTGAAGCAGGTACTGAATAAGAAAAAACGGAAAGGGAGAACATTTCAGACAGAGGAAAAGCATGTGTGAAAGCCTCAAGCCAGAAAAGTCATAAAGTTTTTAAGGAACATAATTGACTTCTATGGCTAGAATTAGAAGAGCTAGGGGAAGGTTAGCACTAGGTAAATTTGATGAAGTAGACAAGGGCCAAACCGTGCCTGGTGTTGAAGGCCGTATTGATGATTTAGTATTTATTCTAAAGGCAATCAAACCTAATTAAATGTTTTAGCATGGTGATAATGGTATGTGTGTATTCACAAGGTGACATAATTATATTTTTGTGTTTTATCTTGAGTGCAGGATGGAGAATAAATAAAAGAGAACAGAGACGATAAAATAAAAAGATCAGTTAAGGACTGATCTAGCCAGCTGAGAAATGATAGAAGTGTGGGCACAGTTGTTGATGGCGTAGGTGGAGGAAAGTGAAAAGATTCCACTTACTCAGAAGTGACAGGATTTTAGATGTGATAGATCATGGAGAAAGGAGTTGCATAGATAACTCTCAAGTTTCTAGCTCACACAGTCAGGAATAAAATATGGTTGGTCGCTCAGTAGGATAGAGCACACTGTAGGAGGTGTGCCTTTAACAGAAAAGTAATGAATTAAACTTTGAATAAATTGAGTCTGAAATTCCAGTAGGACACTCCAGTGATATAGTTAAGAAGGAAGAAATATATACAGATCTGAACTGTCTAGGTGGGATGAGAGAAAGAAATAGTTATAGAGGGAGGGGCGGGGCAAAGGGAGGGAGAGAGAGAGAGAACTCTCCATGTGTAGATGGTAAATGAAGTCATTCATTTATTAATTTCACAAATATGTATTGAAAACTGCCACACACATCACCCTCCTCACAAAGCAACACTGTATCAGGCTGAATTATCCCATGGCCAAGCATCTTTTCATGTACCTGTAGGCCATGTGGATGTCCTCTTCAGGAAAAAAACAAACAAACAAACAAAAAAAAAACGTTCATTTAGTTTTTCTACTTGTCCTTTAATTTAATGTGATTTTTATATATTTTGGATATTAACCCCTTATCTAATAGATGGTTTGCAAATATTTTCTCCCATTCCATAGGTTGCCTTTGCATTTGGGGGGCGTGTCTTTTTCTTTGCAGAAGCTTTTTAGTTGGATGTAGTTCCACCTGTCAATTTTTGCTTTTGTTCCTTGTGTTTTTGATGTCATATCCAAAAAATCATTGCTCACACCAATGTCAAGGAGCTTCTTCTCTATATTTTTTCCAAGGAGTTTTATGGTATCAGGTCTTATGTTTAAGTCTTTAATCCATTTTGCGTTAATTTTTGTGAGTAATGTAAAATAGGGGTCCAATTTTATTTTTCTGTCTGTGGTAATGCGGTTCTCTCAACAACATTTTTGAAGAGACTATATTTTCCTCACTGAGCATTCAAAATATTTAAAGAATGCAAACAACTCGACAACAACAACAACAACAACAACAAAACAATCTGATTAAAAAGTGAACAGTGGACCTAAATAGACATCTTTCCAAAGAAGACATTCAAACGGCCAACAGGTACATGAAAAGATATTTAGCATCACTAATGCATATCAAATCCACAATAAAGTATAACCTCATATCTCTTAGAATGGCTGTTATCAAGGAAACGAGAGACAGTTATCTGAGAGAATGTGAAGATAAGGGAACTCTTGTGCACTGTGGGTAGGTAAGTTGGTTCAGAGACTATGGAAAAGAGTATGGAGTGTCTTTTAAAAATTAAAAATAGAACTAACATATTTTTAGAAATCCTACTTCTGGGTATATATCTAAAGAAAATAAAAGCAAGATATTGAAGGTATATCTGCATTTCCATGTATATTGCAACATTATTCACAATAACCAAAATAAGGAAACAACATAAGCATCCATCAACAGATGAATAGGTAAAGAAGTGACCATATATTATATGTACATATGTCTGTGTGTATATGTGTGTATATGTATGTGTATATATATGCATATTTATATATAAAATATATTTTTCAGCCATGAGAAAGAAATCCTGAAATTTGAAACAACATGGGTGGACCTTGAAGAGTAAGATAAATCAGAGCAGACAAATACTGTATGATATCAGTTGTGTTTGAATCCTAAAAAAGCTGAACTCATTAAAAACAGAGAGTAGAATGGTGATTATCAGAGGTTAAGAGGTGGGGAAATTGAAGAGATGTTGTTTAAGGGGACAAACTTGGAACTAGTAGATAAAGAAGTCCTGGAGACCTAATGCACAGCATAGTAATTACAGACAACAGTACTGTATTATAAACTTCAAATTTTTAAGAGACTAGACTTTTAAGTGTTCGCACCAAAAAAAGTAATGATAATTATGTGACATGATAAAGGTGTTAGTTAATGCTATGGTGATAATCATATTGCAACCTGAAAACCTTAAACTTACACAATGTTATATGTCAATTATATCTCAATAAAATAATTTTTAAAAGTGATTGAACTGTCATTAACTGCTATGAGTAAGGCTATGGATGGAGGAGAATTTTAGAGGGAAGGATTCATTCAGGCCATGCAGAGCTCAAAATCTGCATTAGACATCAAGTGAAGGTATTCATTAAGCAGTTAGATATAGAAATATGGGGTAGAGAGGTAAGGTCTCAGTTAGAAATCTACTTTGGGGTGATATAAGCAAGGAAATTGTGTGTGAAGCCATATAACCTTACAATAAAATCATCAAAATGAAATCATCAAGCAATTGATGAGGAGAGAAGAGGTCCAAGGGTTGGATGAAATTGCATACACATAAAGTATATGGAATTTAGAAACTCTAATTTAAATGTCTAACATTTTTAAAAGGCAAGTAAAACTTGAAAGGGGATATTAATGACATAGGAGGAAAGTTAGGAGAGGAACAGAGGCCAAGGGAGAAATTAAAAAGTTGATTCACTCCAATAATTCAAGAAAAAAGACTGTCCTTTGGCAACAGTCCAAGATAGGAAAGATAATCTCCAGAGCTGGTTTTAAATCCATTCAGTTGGTCGGTGAAGACTTGCATGGCTAAACCAGCTCTGGTAACCCTCCATTTAAAAGTCAGCTACTCAGCAACAGCCTCATGCCAATAACCAACCTTCAAAAACTGAATTTAACCTATTTCTAAATATTCCCTTCTGAACATCTGTCTGTCTTTGCACTCCAAACCTCCCCAGAACACTGATGTTAAAAAGACTGTGTTTTTCAAATATAGTTCTCCCTTACTTAGCACACAACACATTCAGCTTTCTGTTTCAAATAAAGAACAGACGTCTCTTCCATTGTTAATGTTCGAAAAAGAGTAAGCAGAAGTGTTCGATATGACTGAGAGGTTAAAGCAGACAGAACTATCAGAGATCACTGGATTTCTCAACATGGAGATTATTGGTAATTTTGCAGTCATTTCTGTTCAGTTCTGAGTGAATTGGGCTATAGCTTTGAGTAGTGAGTGGGAACTGAAAATGGAGGTAGTAAAGAGAGAGAATTGTTCTTTTTGTTTTTTGTTTTTAAATAAACTTTTCATTTTGGACTGCTTTTAGATTATAGTGAAATTGCAAAGATAGTGCAGAGCTCCCCTGTACTCCATACGCAGTTCTGCTATTATTAAAATCTGACACTAGAGCACACTGTTTTCAGGTATTGCACTCTGAACAGACAAGACAACGATTAAATAGCTAGGGAAGAGGCTAAAGGGCTTTTCCCCTTTGAATAATCACCGGTTCCTTTCACTGGTTTTGTCTGTCTGTTTGTTTACGATGGGACAGACCTGATGTCTAAGGAATAATTAAAACAATCCTGAAGACAGAAAGAACATGAAGACAGCCTTGAGAGGTGACCTCTTAAAGAGTTTATAATTGACATTATTTATGGTCTTAGATAAAACTGATATGTCTAGTTCTATTTGTTTTAATGCACACCACACTAAGGAAGCTCTAAGTCTCCTTTTCCATTCTAAAAAATGGACATCGACTTTATAGCTGAAGTTATTACTGCTAGCTCATGTCCACTATCACTATGATAGCACTTCTATGAATCAGGCAGTCCATATAATTTCACTTCAATTCTTATATTTCATTTCTAAATGCCATAATTTGACAGATAAGCTTCTATGCCCATCAAAAGGTGACTTGAGGCTGAGGCACATTACATATTTTTCTGATGACTTCGCTTCAGCTCACTTTACTATAACATATAAGGATGAACAAAAGTGAAAGTCACTATTTATTGTGACTGGAACACTTTAGCTCCTTCCAATGATAGGAAATGCATCATTTAGTAATACTTGTGGTTATGAAGGAATAATTGATGTATTAATGCAATTTAAACCAATAGCATGCTTTAAGAAATTTCCTCGAAGAGATTTAAAAGTCAAAAGTGAAAATTTAAGAAGTACCTGAGACGAAGAATAAACATGAAACAGGATACATCTAAAAAAGTTCAAACAAATCTAAGAGAGTAATTCACAGCCTCAGCTTCCCAGAATGGTTGCCAAGAACAAAGGCAGAACAGAACTACTTCCTCTTCCCTCCTGCCTTATGGCATTTCTTTCATGTCAGGGAGCTAGAAGCATTCTTTCCTTTAAGCGATGATCTTAATTCGTATTTGTACTTCCTTTCTCTAAAACCAAAGTTTATATACAACACAGTCAAGGTTCCCAAGTTATCAGAACTATAGTATTAGAAATGTCACACTTAGGTAGATCAGGAAGCCTCCTATTGTAATAAACAGCTTGTAAGGAATGTGAAACTGAAGCCAAAAAAACCTGGAGATGTCCTTATTTTCTGCTTCCCTGGTTTCCTTTGATCAGAACCCTTTTCCATGTGTCTTAACTTTTTTTCTCACTCATCTCGTACCTGTATTGCTGAATGCTGAAGAGGCTGAATGTCCAGGCTCTCATTTTCGGGAAATCTGTTTGGGCACTAAAATGCTGGCTGAAATTGCAAGAAAAATTGGTAGGCTAAACGTCACTCCCATGGATAAGAAAAAAAAAAAAAGCTACTCATGGGTATAGAGTGGTTCTGCAAACTCTCTCAGTTGAAATGAGTATAACTGGAATATCCAGAGAATAGAATGAAAAACACTTGAGTTAGATGACATGGCTTTTGTCTTTCATTAATAGAGTAAGCTAAATTTACAGAATAGCTTAAATACTCTAGAAATACCTGTGCCAACAATTTGCTAACAAAATCTAGGCACGAGTGTTGCACAGAACCCTGCCAAGTCTGCTCCGTGTGATTTCACTTTAGGAGCACTAGTCATTTTATCTGTAAGGAAAAAAAAAAACATCTCAGGACACAAGTAACACAGAAACATTACTCATTGTTATTCATGAAGTTCCAAACACTCCAAGGACACCTGTACACCGGGGAAATTTCCTCAGATTGCATTCCAGTTCTTCCACATGCTGTTGCCTACAGACTCGGAGCACGGTCCCATTGCTGACCTCAGCCCCATCAGGCAGTGTGGAGCGGTAGTCCACAAGACATCAATGGTATGGTTGGCTTCTCCACTTAGCAAACACATAAATTTGTGCAAGGTACACAATCACAGATCCTAAACACATAAATTTGTGCAAGGTACACAATCACAGATCCTTGTGATGAAACACAAGGTAGTTATTTTCACCCTCATTTTGCCAAAAAAGAAAGCTAAGTCCTACAGAAATTATAATTTGTTGAAGGCTACAGAAGGAAGAAGTGATTAGAAAGACTGGAAATTTCTACTTCTCTTTCTTTAAAATGGAGATAATATCTGCTTCACTAGCTTTAAAGAATGTAAAGCATTATGCAAAAGAATGGTTGTTACCTGTAGAGATCTGAGTGGTTTGAAAGGGAAACTGTGCAAAGAAAAAGCATAAAATCTATCATTCAACCAGCTTTTCTGCCTCGTATCCCCCACCCCAAATTGTTCTGGCCTGCATAGCGTTGCCTCTTCGAAGGTTAAACTCCCTTCTCAGACTCGGTGCCCAATCAAGATTGGTCTGTGTGGGATATATAGGTCTGACTCTCACACCCGATATGT
>NW_006432447.1:13968316-13971826 GCF_000325575.1 Pteropus alecto | reverse complement strand
AGGGAAATCCAAACAGCTATCTCAGCTATTTTTATCCATGATATTGGCTAAAAATTAAATTGAGATTGCATGATAGCCCCAGTTTTCCTTCTGCCCAATCCTGCTTCTTTTCTTCCTGTTCCAGGTATATTGCTCTCAAGAACATTTTCTAATGAAGTTACCATATACAAACTTCTACCTCAGAGCATACTTCCTGGAAAGGCTGACCTGTGACACAAACATCTTTTCTTTGAAGACAATGAACACATTTTACAAATATTGCCTTAGTTGGGGTGAACTTTTGTTGTGTGACTAAAACTAGTATTACTCCCCTACCATTGCAATTGCTTCCTATAAGAAAGCTATGCACTCAAGAATCCTTAGATAAATATGATTTGAAGAATGTGGTTTATTCCTTCTCCCTCCTAAGTCTAAGGTCACCAGGTCTGTAAAGCACCTTGAAACCCAGACACCTGGCTGGTCACAGTCTCAGCATGCACATGGAAATCCATGACATTTTATGCTGTAAAGGTACAGCTGAAACAGAGTTGATTGTTCTCTCTCTATATAATTGCCATTTAAAGAGAAGAAACTAAAGCTTAGAAGAGTTGATCAAATTATGCAAGCCCCACCCTTCCTTTATTAAATAGCAGAGGTGGAACGTGACTGAAACTCTGTATGACTCTAAAATTCTTGCTGTATATTTCAGTAAACAGTCATGAAAAGATACTGGTGCCTAAGGGCAGTGGCCTAATGTAGGTTCAATGGTACATTCACAGATTGTACCATTGATCCTTCATGGTATAATCTGTGAATGACATCAGAGACTTGTTGAGTAAAGAGAACTGGTTTTGAGAAAAAGGGAGTTCTGGAGGAGGTAGGTATATCCTGGAAGAAGAGAGAAATGATTTCTTTAAAAAATAACAAAAAACTGCCAACCCCATTATTTTCCCATCCCAGTTATCACTTAAATCTCCAGGGTAGAAGAATAATTGAAGGAGAAACAAAACAATTTATTCAGGAAAAAGAAAAGAAAAGAAGCCACTGTACCTTGCTGAAGCAAAGATAAAAGGACTCAGAAATAGCAAAATGAATGCTGTCCCCAGATCTGTGTTTCTCTTCAATTTGGGGTGGAAAGAGCTAGCTTTCCAGCTGCTACCAATTGCTCTCACGCCTTAGCTACAGCATTTATCCAGGCATCTTCGGTGAGTGTGCAACATCAATATGCAGTCAAAAGTCCAGTGCAAGGTCGACTACGATAATGAATTGTTCTGCATAATGATGTTACATGTCCATGCCCCCATTGACAGGACATCATATCACTGCTCTCTTAATCTGATTGCAAAGATTTTATCAGGCTCTGCCAGTTGTGGAGAGATGCTTCCTGAGCCCTGAGCCCTGATTAATCATATCTCGGGCTGTCAGGTTTAGATCCTGAGCAGAGAGGAGACAAGACTCTCTTGTTACAGGTTACAAACCCAAATGCCCAGCCTATTGTTATACAGTAACACCGGCCCAGAGGCTCAAGATATTTATGTTTCAAGGAAATCTATATTGTCTGTAGCCCAGGGGTTGGATGTCACATGTTAAGCAAACAAGATACATCTACATGTGACATCCAACCCACAGGCTACATTTATCTTATAATGTACATAACATTTGATTGTTTATCAAGTACTTTATTATTTATATCACTAGAGTCTTGGAAGGTAGGCAATATAAATCTATTGTCATTTTACAGGTGACTAAAATACAATTTGCAGGGGTGAAGTGACTTGCTTATAATCATATACCCAGGAAATAGAGAAGACTAAATGTTGATCTGAGCCCTAGATTCAAATTCTTTTCATTCTATATTAAAAACACTCTGTTTCTCATGAATATCTTCTTTTCTCTGGTAACTGCTTCTGCTCTTTTGACTCCTGCCCCATTATGATATCCTGCTCTGCTTATTAGTGGCTTCAATCTGTCACATAGTTTTAGATTTAGTGTTTGCCTTCACCTCATGCTTCATTTTTGAAATCTCAAATCTCCTGGGTTTTGTCTTCTAGCCCTGTCCACTACTGCTCAAGCCTAGCCTGGCTGATGCTCAACTAAAGATAATATAGTGTGACACATAGCTTATTGCATTACTCAGTATTTAAGGTAATGACAATGGAACACAGAAAAGTGAAATTTAAATGTGAGTTAAACAACTCACTATTAGACAATTAAACCTAGACAAAGAGAGCAAAATTTACATATGCTTTGACTCTTCACATGTTTGCCTTTTGTTTCCTTTCCAGCTCTGATAAACAGCCAAGTCCTCACAAAAGTAAAAGCTTCTCTAGCATCTCCATGACAGGAAATACTAAGCATTGCTATCAGAGAAGAAAATAATTATATGCCTACTGCGTGCTTCACTCTGTGGAAGGAACTTTATACATGTTATCTCATGGAGTACTTCAAGTAATAGGGAGTACTATAATTGGAAATGATATACAACAAACAGAAATGATACAGAAGTGGTTCACAATAATTTGTTAGTCACTTTATGCTTTCAGAACTAGAAGCTAGAAACTTAAAACATTCTAATAGGTGTCAAAGCTCAGCCATAAGAAGAGATAAATGTTTCCAATTAGCCATGGTAATAATAAAAATATCTACTATTTTCCTGAGCTTCTACATGGTGCCAGACTCTCTGCTAACAACAATGAATATGATATCAACAATATTTACAACAGCCCTCCAAGGTAGTTGTTAGAATTCCAGTCCTTTCTACATGATGGAATTGTATCCTAGAAAGATGATACAATTAGAATGTAGTGAATCCAGGATTTAAGCAAGATCAGCTAAGAAGCATCACATAGCATAGAGGCTCCAAGAATAACACTTACTGTTCAGGTCATGTTGCTTCGAAAGGAACTGAACTAGGCAAATATTTTGCAGCCGTTCCTTAGATAACCCAGGGCAAACGCAGGTTTGAAGTAAGGGCAGATGTTTCAGGCAAACAGAAGAAACTAAGGGTGGAATCCCAGCTAGGGCATAGTCACCAAGCCAGTCTATGACTGCATTGAGAACAATGAGTCTATCTCTATGGCCTCTGTTTCCTTTGCTTTTTTCTATATTTTCTTTATTTTTTCAAGGTAGAGATTAGTTTTCTTTAGTTTTGTTTCAGCTCCCCTTTTTTTCTTTTCCCTGAAACGTTCTTTTTGGAAAACTACCAGTCTATCTTGGCTGAATGAACATAAAAAGGATTTGTCCCCATTCTATCCAGGAGCTATAGTGAGTCCAAAGAAGAGGCAGAGTGGAAACAGAGTCAGTCCTAGGAGAGCTGGTGGCCCACAGGAAGAAAGGCCCTGGAGAGACAGAGTGGGAGACAGCTGTGATCAGCTGAGACCTTCTCTCCTAAATTTCATTCTCTTTCCATTCATTCTCCTTACAAAATTCCAAAATTTCACTCATACACTTTCTTAAAAAATATCCACGTAACCTCCCAAATTGCTTAGATTCAGGAGTTCAGAGGAGAGCAGAAGTGTGTCATCCTTTCCC
>NW_006432447.1:13839606-13968301 GCF_000325575.1 Pteropus alecto | reverse complement strand
GTTTTGAAATGGTTATATTTTATGTTTTATTATGTATCTTAAAAAAATTGCAAAGAAAAAGCAAGACTTCAATAAATTTTAATTATTCCTAAAGACAACTCTGGGCTTACCTTGTCTGAAACCAAGGCACCCCAAAACTTTGAAAATCAAATGAAATAAACACATGCTCACAAAAACTTAAGAAAAAAAAATAGAGTTAGAACTAGAGGCTCTCCACTCCTTAGAAATTAACAGTTTCAAGTGGTAGGGGGTCAGCATTTTGTTGGGCTGGCTCTGTATTCCACCAGTGGTTATAAAAAGAACATGTGCCTTTATTTCAGCAATTTCTTGGCCATAGATTTATTGTATTTTTTCATTTGTAAATTTGCTGAGTCCTCAGGAAGCCCAGCATAAAAAAAAAAAAAAAAAAAACGGTGCCAGGTGGTTCTAGAGAAAATGCTTCCACGGATTCTGATATTGTCACCTCACCATGGGAGAAAAGGCAAGGGATGTGACATCATCACTGTTTATCAACATAAAAATGAAAAATCATGATATCTGCTCTCTCACCTGAGATAACATTGAGAGGTTCAGAGAGAAGCTAGCACATTTCCCCATTAGTAGTAACTTTTGTCATTGAGCAGAACTTCCCTCAGTGATTTTCCCAATGACTCACACAAAATGGATAACTCTGTTGTGAAGTCTAGAGTGAACAAGGTAAAAAATATAATATAGAGTTCCCTGTCTTGAGAAACTCCTTAACTTATCCTTCATTAAACAAATATTTAGGGCCAATTAATATGTAATAAGCACTGTGCTACACATTGGAATTCAAGTGTGCATAATAAAAAAGATAATAATAATAATCTGAATAATGGCAACTCATATATTAAATGTTTACTAGCATTCAGTATACCAGAAACTGTACCTGAAATTCATGTACATCTTCGCATTAAATTGTCTCCTAAAAAGCCCTATGATGCAGATATAATTCTTATTTTATTTCACAAATGAAGAAACTGAAGCTTAGAATAGATATTTGCCCCAGATCCCAAAGGTAGAATATAATGGAAACAGAATTCAAAACCAAGTCAGTGAACTATAGAAAGAAGACAGACTTGATCACTTTGCTATCTCACCTGGAGGTTTTTAAGAGATTTAGCATATCAGGGAAGGTTCTGGATACTAAATTTTGTTAAGGAAGGAGACTTGATTGGGCATAGCCATCTTTAACATGAAGACGATCGAAGGTGGTCACATACTAACTCAACTCCTCTTTAGAGCAAAGGGAGTTGGGATCACTGCTTCACTAGGAATATTTAGGGGGATCTCTAGTTACAGAAAAGATGAATTATTGGCTCCAAGAATATATATTTGTAGTAGAATTAGAGACTTTCACATCACTAGTATTCAAATTGTTACTTTTAGTATAGAACAAATATGTTTATTTATATTTATTATAATTTATTTTACTTAAAATAAAAATTTGCCTGTAATGACATGTTCTTAAAAAGACACTTAAATAGAATAATTTTAGCCATAAAAAAGAATGAAGTACAGGTACATGTTACAATGTGTGAAAACATTATGCTAAGTGAAATAAGTCAGTCACAAAAGGCCACATATTATGTGATTCCATTCATACGAAATTTCTACAAAATTAAAATCTATAGAGACACAAAGCAGATTAGCAATTGCCTAGAGAGGGGGTGGCAGATGAGATATTAGAAGTCATAGCTACAGGACACAGGGTTTCTTTTTTATTAAAAATTATTGGGGTGACATTGATCAATAAAATTCAAAAAGTTTCAAATGTATGATTCAACAGTATGTCATATATATATTGCACTGTGTGTACCACCCAGAGTTAGATTTCCTTCCATCACCAAATATTTAAGATGATACAAATTGTCTAAATTTGACTATGGTAATGGTTGTACACATTTGTAAATATACTAAAAACCATGGCATTTTATGGTTTAAATGGGTGACTTGTACAGTATGTAAACTATATCAATAAAGCTGTTCTTTGTTTTTTGTTTTTTTGTTTTTAAAGAAAGAGGAATAGGAAGCTAGGAGCCCCACTTCTACCACTCCCATCCTTACTGAGACTCCTGAATCAATTCTACAGAGCTTTAAGTTAAAAAAAAAAATTCTCATAACACTATTTCAAGCCATTTATGAATATGAAATAGAAGGCACTGCTAAAAATCTACAGGTAGAGCGGGATGAAAATTTGATGTCTCTCCTTCATTCACTCTAGGGACCCAAAGAAGAATACTGATGGGTTAGTTAAGTCAAATAAACAATAAACATTAGCCCATGTCACCGAGGTTTGGAGCTTTTCTTTGGATGGTGGAAGCAATTACAGTTTGGAGCCCATATGGAGCTTAAAATTTATTAAAACAAACAAAAGATAAAGTTAATTCTAATGAAAACATAAGTAAAAATAAAAACTCTTGTTACACTGAAAAATAAAACAGACACATAACCTAATGTCAGAACCTTGATTGCATCGACATTAACACTAATTAATCACTGGAGTTTGCGGGGCAGGGAGGGGTTGTGGGGGATTGTTTCATGTCAAATTAAGCTTTTATTTCTTGATACAATTATCTATATCTATATCTATGTATATATATCTATGTATATATATAAAGGAGAGGTGAGAATGAGCTGCTTTTTCCCTTTGCTACTGTCTATACATGACCCAAGTCTGCATCGATAAAAGCATTATGAAGTTCCTCCTCTTCTCTGGGAGTACTAATTTTAAAAAGAGAAAGACTCAGTTTCAGGTATAGAGAGCTATTGAAACTATAGAAAGCTGTTTGGGTCCAGTCCTTCCAGCCAGAAGAAGAGGATTACCCTCTCTCAGGCAGCTAGCTCCTACAAAACCAGATGAGCTCCTGAATCCTATTAAGAAAACCCTATTCACTGTACACACACTGCAGTGCATATTCATGCTTTTGTCCACTTTTAAATTGGGCTTTTAAGAGAGGGTAACACTTGCAAATGGTAGTATGACTTTCTAATGCCCATTCCCTCCCAAACTCATCTATTTGAACAACTATAAGTACATGAAAATATCATCACAAGAGCTAAAGATTCCTGTTAAAGATCATAGTCCTAAGTGAAGAACAGAAATAAAAAAGACAGATTGAAGAGGGGAGAAAGATATTCACATTAACCCCATCACCTTTCCACCAAGACTAGAGCAGAGATGCATTCTCCCCATGGGAGGAAGAGTGAAGTGAGCACCCAAATTCACAATGTAACCCTACCCCCATGCATGCCAGATCTAGGCCAACTTCAGTGACCCTCGGAAGCTCCCAGGAGACTCCTGTGAACCCAGACCCTTGGCTCAACCAGCCACCCACCAACTCCAGTGGCCCCAGGAGACTTATGTGATACCAGGCTCCCAGTGAACTCCAGCAAATTCTGGCTCCCAATCTACCCGTTCACCAGTCAGTTCCAGCAGCCCTGCATGGTTCCTGTGGCATCAGGCTCAAACTCAGTCCCTATTAACCCAGGTTCCCAGCTGGATCCTGCACCAGGCTAACACTGCACACCCAGATTTTTGATCCACTCCAGCTATTTGTTATCAGTTTAAAAGATTGTTATATATATGAGATGTTTTATGTAAGAGTCATGGTAACCACAAAGCAAAAACCTATATAGATACAGAAAAGAGAATGAGAAAGGAATCAGAGAATACCATGGAAAATCATCAATTCACATAGAAAGACAGCCAAAGAGGGAAAAAAGGGACAATGGGACTACAAAACAGAGAGAAAACAATTAGTAAGATGGTATTATTAGTAGTAAGTACTTACCTAATAATTACTTTAAATGTAAATGGAATAAATCTCCAATTAAAGGCATAGAATGCCTGAGTGGATTAAAAAACAATACCCAATTATATGCTTTCTAGAAGAGCCTCACTTTAGCTTTAAGGACACACACAGACTGAAAGTGAAGGGATAGAAAATGATATTCTGTGTAAATGGAAACTAAAAGAAAACAGAGGTAGCTGTACTTATATCAGACAAAACAGAAGTCAAAAATGGTAACAAGAGATAAAGAAGGTCATTACATAATGATAATTAAGTCAATTCATCAAGAAGACATAACAACTGTAAATATACACACGCCCAATATTGCAGTACCAAAATATGTTAAGCAAATACTGAAGATCTAAAGAGAAAACAGACAACAATACAGCAACAGTAGGGAGATTTAATATCCCCACTTTAAACAATGCATAAATCATCCAGCCAGAAAATCAATACAGGAACACTAGACTTGAAGTGTACCTTAGACCAAATAGACCTAATAAAGAAATACAAAACATTCCATCCCAAAGCATCAGAATACACATTTTTCTCAAGCCCACATGAAACATCCTCCAGGATATGTTAGGTCATAAGACAAACCTTAGCAAATGTAAAAAGATTTAAATCATACCAAGTATTTTTTCTGACCACAATGGTACGAAACTAGAACAGGAGGAAAAACAGAAAATTCATAAATATATGGAGATTAAATGACATGTTACTGAATAACCACAGAGTTAAAGAAGAAATCAAAACAAAAATTAATAAGAAATCTTGAGACAAACAGAAGTAGAAACAAAACATATCAAAACTTACAAGATGAAACAAAGGAGTTCTAAGTGGAAAGTTTATAGTGATAAACTCTTACATTAAGAAAATAAAGGTCTCAAATAAACAACCCAACTTTACACCTCAAGGCATATAGTCTTGTAGACTTTCTTTTATAGGTATTTAAATATACAAAGTTTGTTCTTCATTTATTTCATTTTCATATAAAAATCATTCCTATTATTAGATGCATGTTTCTCACTGAAAAATATGTCTTGGAAACCCTGTCTTTTCAATTGAATATATCATCATTTATTTACCTGTTCACTTATTGAAAACCATTTGAGTGATTTCTAAATTTGAATTATTAGAAGGAATGCTTCAGTAAGTTTCCCTATACAAACATCATTTCGAAGAAGTACTAATATTACTATAAGACATATATCTTAGAATTGTTAAATTTAAGAATATGCACTATTTTGTTGTTTTTTCCTTTTTTTCAAAATGCTCTTAGATGTTATTATACTATGCCTCTTCTATTTGAACTTTAGAATTAATTAGAATTAATTTGTCAGTTCTATGAAGAAACCGTGTACAATATAATTGGGACTATCACATAAATAAATTCATTGAAAAGACATGCTAGAAGAATGACATTGAAAGACATTTAGGATATACATAATTACATGAAAAAAACTGGATAACAAAACATTTTAAAGTAAGGCCCTCAATAGGTGAGAAATAAATCTATTTACTTAGATAATCCTAGAAAGAAATATACTAAAATATTACTAGGAATTATCTCTGGTTAATAGGAACAGTGATGATTTTTAATATAAAATAAAAATTTGTTAACATGTTTATCTCTAGAAGAAGCAAAATATCTGGAAAACTCTTCAATTGAAGCAAAGAAATTTAAGTAATTTAAGAAATTTAGTTTAAACACAGAGTCTATTTACTGCCAGTAATAAGAGTGAGTGTGGACTACCTAATTTTATCATAAAATTTTCATGTAAATAAAATCCTTTCCTCATTGCCTGAAGATATTATGTTGGATCGCAATAAACAAGAAAAGGTAAAGTGGGAATTCAATAAAATTTTTTATCTCAACAGAAAATTGTAATAGTATACTACACATAACTGTGCTGGCTGGTCTGGCTTTAAATTTATGACCATAAACCTCAAACAGGCCTTGAGGGGTGCCTACAAATTTCCTTCATTTCCTCACTCAATTCACTCTCCTTTCCAGCTCTTGCTTCTCATTTCACTGAGAAAATTACAGTAAGGACATAGTTTCCATATCCTCATGCTTCTTCCAAGTTTATCAACTTCCCTCTATACTCTTCAGATACTCCTCAATGGATGTATTATCCATTAGACAATAGAGTAAATAAATTGTCTATAATCCTAAAGTCGGTCCGTCAACCTGTTCCCTGGAGCCTATATACAGCCTCACTCCAGAAATTATACTTTCTGCCTTTTTCATTTCTATTGCAGAATGCTATAAATATATAAATCATAACCTCTAAATAAGGAAATTATTAGTTATATTTAGATTTTATTCCAGATATTTATGTTTTGAGTGTTCATGGTAAAAACAGAAAAGACAACTAATATTCTCCTCTTGGGACCAGTCAGTCAAGTATAACATACAAGGAGACAATAGCCTCATACTTCTACTCCCTATTAAGAAGATCTCGACTTCAAGAATCCCACTTTCTTGTCTCTTATATTTCCAACTCATTCCTTCCAGGAACATGAATATGATACATTTTTAAACCCACAAAAATTTCTAATCTATCAGCCCTATATATTTTCATTGCTTATTACCCTCATCAATCTCTTATCCCTTTACCTGGCAAGCCCTTAACTACATTATTCCCATCAGCATTCAAACATGATATACTATCTCCTACATTAAAAAATAAGTTTTTCTTTACCTGACATCATGATCCAGTTAGTGCTCCATTTCTATCCTTTTTAAGGAAGTCTCAAAAATTTTTTATTTATTTTTTGCCATATCTCTCCTATAATTCTCTCTTGAATGCTCTCTGAGAATGTTTTCATTTCTATCTCTGCACTGTAACCACTTTTGTTAATTCATCAAGTCTCATTATCAAAGTCCACATTACCAAATTCAACAGTTATTTATCAGTCTTTTTCTAATTTAGTTTCTCAAAAGGATTTGACACAGGCAATCTCGCCATCTTTTGAAATATTCTTCACCTGTCCCTTGGGGTCCCAGACTCACTAGGCTTTTCCTCCTTCTGTTTACTATATGGATCTTCCTCCACTACCCAGTATTGAATTATTACAGTGTCCTGGGACTCAACTGTCTAGATATGATCTTGACTAGTTCTGTGGCTTTCAATTCCATATATATACTAATTACTTCAAAAATGTGCTTAGTTCAACTTCCCCTCTGCATTGCAAACTCACAAATCCCACTGCCTACTGAATAGCTTCACTCAGATTTCAAATAAACATCTCAAATTTAACTTGTCCTAAAATGAAATTTTACATCGTCTCCCAAGTTTTCCTCATCTGTATTCTCAAGCTCAGTAAGTTGTATCACTGGTCACTTAGGCGCTTAGGCTAAAAAACTTGGATTTCTATGACCCCTCTCTTTCTTTCACACTCTACATCCAATACATTAGAAAGTAAATTGGCTTTATCAAAATATATCCAAATTCAAAACTATCAACCACTTTCACATAACCACCACATAATTTCTCACTGCAGCTACTGCAATGCCCTCTGAACTCTCTCTTCTCTCATATTATACCCACTGTGGTCCATTCTTTATAGCACTAGTGGAATGGCAAAGTAAAATAGAAATTAGAGCACATTACTTCTTTGCCTAAAACCTTACACCCTCCAGCTACCCTTTTCCAGCATCACATCCTAACTTTATTTCAGCTTCTTCCTAGATGTCACCTTCTTAAAAAAGTGCTTCCTGACAATTGTGTATAAAAATAGCAAACCCCTTAAAATCTGCCTATATTTGCTTACTTATTTTTGTACTCCACCAACTGTAAAGTCCATCAAGAGAGAGATTTTGGTTCACGGCTATATTCTTAATGTTTTAGGTCAGTGTCTGAGAGGTAAATAAACATTTGTTGGATAAGTGAATAAAATAAATCATGCTTCCTGTGCCACTTACTTTTTAATCAATACTTTAAACTCACTAACCCCATTTCTAGGGTATGCATTTAAGCTTAGACATTTCATCCAAGAATTAGAAAGCCATGTTAATAAGGTAGCCAGATTACAAGGACAGTTTTTATATAGAGGTCATCATAAAGACTGAAATAATATATTAATGCATGAGAAATAAATGCCTTCCCCAAAGCCCACTCTGCTCAGTGCTTTGGGCTGGCAATAGAAAGCCTTCAGTCTTTTCAGGGGAATGCCTTTCCCCAAGGCTCCTAGTCCCTTGGCAGGCTGTGGTAATAATTTTCTTTGAATAAAATCCCAGGACTTGGGATGCTGGATTCTATTCCCAGCTTCGCTAATTACTAACTGTGTGACATTTGCCATGTGGCTCCACCCTCTCTGGGCTTCAGATTTCTCACCTGTAAAACCAAGGCAATTATACTGACATTGCTTCCCAGGGATGTTATGAAGAACAGTTAATGATAATAATCATTAAAGAATTATTTTTGTCTTCATTGGGTATTAATTAAGTGCCACTGTGTGCAGAACTCTATTAATTCTATAAGAAGCAGAATAGATGGATAACAAAGAATATATCATACATTATATTCTGACCAAAGGAATACTTTTTAGACAATATAAGAAGCAAGCAATAGCATTATGTCATAATGATGATGATGATGATGATGATGGTAATAA
Source organism: Pteropus alecto (assembly GCF_000325575.1). Classification (NCBI taxonomy): domain Eukaryota; kingdom Metazoa; phylum Chordata; class Mammalia; order Chiroptera; family Pteropodidae; genus Pteropus; species Pteropus alecto. Next base: position 13,959,866 of record NW_006432447.1, on the reverse strand, counting down.
TAATAATAATAATAATAATAATAATAATAATATAATTGCCCTCTATATGGCCACAGTTTTCTGTCATCTTTTCTCTTTATCCCGAAGTTTACTCTTTCAGCTGTGAAATGATAGGAGAAAGAGGCTATTATGGCATCACTTCACAGAATTTCAGAGCCTCGAAGGACCCCAGCAGTTTTCTGCCTCTAGCTCAACACTTTCACTTTAGAGATAAAGTATTTGACAACCAGAGAGATTTGAGAGTTTTCCAAGTTCACCAGGCTGGATCTGTAGCTCCTAATCCCCAGTTCATTATGTTGGCTGATACACTAGGCTGTTCTATATTATCTGAAAGAATAGCAACAACATATTCCATTTCAGACAGCATGAACAGCCAACTCTCTTTTGATGAGAAGCCCAAAAATTTAAGGCTATTTAACTTACAGGTAGTTTTGGCCCTAATGATGAATTCTGATAAAAGATGATGAATAGTATTTAGCATTTCTGAACCTGTTACCACTTTTTATCTGGAAATTCTACTAGGCTCTTTAAACTTACTATTTTAATTCTCCCTAATGATAACCATACAAGAGAAGTATTATCATATGTACAGAATAAAGAATAACATTTATATACTGATTTAATAGCTGAACCTCTGGAACTTTATATAACTGACCTAAAATGATACATGTATTAAGTAAAGGAGTTAAAATTCAAATCCAGATTCATCTGGGTTCCAAATTCTTTATTTACAACTATACAATATAGGGGAAAATTTGTGCTTCAGTAGAAACCTATGTATTATCCATGTCAAGGGCCAGTAAACTTTTCCTTAAAGGGCCCAATAATAAATATGTTAGGTTTGCAGACCATAAGGTTACATCTATTCACTCTGCCATTTATCATAATAAGCAACATATAAACAAATTGGCATGTTTGTGTTCCAATAAAATTTGATTTATGAAAATAGGTGGCTTACCCTCAGCTATAGTTTGCCAACTCCTAATCTAAAGCCCGCCTTTGAGTTATCTGATTCTGACTCTATGAGAGCTATCTTACAACTACCACTATTAGTTTTTGATAACTGACAGCAATATAAAACAATTCATGTCCATAAGTAAATTCTGCTTGTCATTTCCTTTCTCATTGAAGCCAGTTTTGTCTTCCATGTGCACATTCATTTCAATAGTCATGATTTACACCTATGCCTTTTCTTTAGATTCTCCTTTGAACTTGTTTGACATCTGCTGTTCTCCTTATTTCGTTAATAAATTAAGTAAAATCTTTATACCTATCTAAGAGTTATTGTATTCCCTTTTTGGAAAGTTATCTTTTAATGAGAGTATGGCAAAAATCATTCATATACTCCCTATACTATACCCAATCTTGTAAAAAATATGATTTAACCTTTTTCACTTCTTAGCTTGAGGAGAAATAAGAACACAAATGTTTGAGTCTCTGCACAGAATCAGAGATCTTCTGTGCTGGACACTCTCCATTGGTTGCAAGATGCCATTATTTTCTTTTCTCTTATTCAAGATGATGGTTGCTTCATATCAATCATGCCAGTGCATGTCATAATAGAGAATTTAACACAATTTACTTATCTTTTATGATTCAAAATTGATAGAAAGAAAGAAAGTTGCCAATGTGATAAAGTGGTCTTCCTTACACATTTGACAGAGGTATTCTCCATTTTATGCTTAGCTAGTATGAAGACAAAGCACGTTGATTCTGAAAATAAACATATTTCCCCACACTTACCATTCGCTTCTCCCTCTCTCAGCTCCCTTCTGAGCTTGATCATTTCGTAATGAACTCACCAGGGCTGGCAAATGACAGCTATTTATTAGCAAATCTTAGAATCTGAAAAGAAACTTTAAGGATCATTTCTTTCAAGACAACAATTAAAAATAGTAATAATAATAATATCACAACAATTATATGAGTTAACAGCTATTCCTTACTTGTTTGTGCCAAGCAATTTTTTAAATGTTTTATACGTAGAATGCCTAGAATAGAACACCTGTTATTTTGACATAATTATTAACAGTCTCCTCTTCAACTTCAAAAGTAACTCAATTGGGATGATAAATTTTATGATTACCCCATTTATGTGTGGCATCCGATCTTCACACAATTATATGAAGTAAGTATGATGATGATAAATACGTAAAAGTAATGTGCCTAAATGCATAAAGCTAGTAAATAGAGAAGTTGTGATTTCAACCTTGGAAATCTAACCATGTATTAACTACTATGCTAGCTTTCCATTTGCACACTCATCACATCTGAAACTGTACAGCCAAGTGGTTGTCCAATGAGAGTAAGCACACTACCTTTGAGAGGAATTAGTTCCATCTTTAGGTAATGCTATTGAAAGTTCTCTTGCTTATTAGGCTGAAATCTATTCGCAAAAAAAATTACCAAATTGTAAAAGGCTTTTTTTATTCCATGTCAAAAAGTTTGTATCGTATTTGAACTTGAAAGCAATAAGAAAGGCAAAAAAGGTGGTTGTTTATTTGTTTTGTTTGTTCGTTTGTTTGTTTGTTTGTTTGTTCGTTTTTAGGATATTGAAGTCCAAGTCACTGATTGTGAACTCTTCAAGAGGAGTTTTACTAATCCTGAGGAAAATCATTTGCATTTTTATTCTTTCACAGCAATTTAGATTTATTCTTACATTTGATAATACTCTTAGAACTAAACTTTACAGAAAATGTGGATGAACAGATGTTTAGTGATTGATGTGTTAAAGGTTGTTGAGATTTTTGTCTTAACTCACACACAGGCACCACCACTTGGGAGAACAGTAGGTAGTTAGAAATTATCTCCTAAACTTGACCAACAAATAGAAAATCTGTTTATTATTATGAAAATGAAAACACTAAAAAATGTAGGTATATTTCTCACCCTTTTCAGAGGTTTATGTTGCAGACCTGTCAAATTTATCATATTAGACATTGTGTTTTGAAGATAAACTGTTGTTTTAGACAGGTTTACCCAACTTTAGAAACCCGTGAAGTTGAGATTCAACCAACAGAAGATATACAAACATATGAACATGTGTGGGAAATGGGAATATTGATTGGCAAACTAGAGAATTATGGAGAAATATCTGAATTTGCTATAGTGTCCTGAGATAAAGTTAAAGGAAATATGTCTGATGAGAGCAAAGTCCTCTTTCAAAAACATTTCCCAAATGCATTTTCCTTTTTTCTTTCTAGAGTTTGTGATCAGATTATCCAGTTCTAAAGTAGATAAGACATCCACTAGAGTATATTTATTTTTAAAAGCATTACATTAAATTTACTGTTTTTCATTTAAAGATGGGAAAATTTTGATTGCCAACTTTAGAACCCTCTTAAAAATAACAGCTTTGAAGTTCAGTGTAGCATGGAAGCTTTTAAACTTCACGTTCTCTTTGCCTGTGGCAACATTTGACCCCTTTCCTCAAGACTGCCATTTAAATTTCTACTCTATTCCCCTCATAGCCCTAGAAACAAATCAACAATTACTTTCAAATAGGAATCTTTATAGTTTAAATATCACACTCTCTTATTTGATTATAGAAACATTTTATCTTTAATTAAGTTTGTTTCAAAAATCCATGTTTTCAATCAAAGAGAAAATGTACTGTGAAGTTCAAAAATGATTCAGAATTGGAGAAGGTGTTTCAGAATGTTTCCTAGAGGTTTTGTGGAACTTAAAACACTAACTTGTTCTATTTTAGGGAAGATGTCTTGGTCCATTCTAGTGCTCTAATAGAATACCATAGACTAGGTAGCTTAAAAACAACAGAAATTTATTTTTCATAGCTCTGGAAGTCCATGATCAAGATGTCCACAGATTTGGTGTCTGATAGGCTACTTTCTGGTTCATAGACTGACATATTCTCACTGTGTCCTCATAGGGAGAAGGGTAGAACTTTGTTCTCTTTAGCACCTTAAAACAGCACTAATGCCATTCATGAGGGCTCGACCCTCATGATCTAATCATCTACCTAAGACCCTCCCCCAAACAGCACATTGTGGGTAAGGCTCCAACATATAGATTTGGAGGGAACACAAACTTTCAGGCTTGTGTGGGAGCTACTTGCTTCTATACATTTTAAATATCAGTGTCATAACTTTGCACAATTCCAGAGAGCACTATTCTCATTGTATTCAAAATACTACAGGGATAAACATATGCCCTTTTGGACTTAGCAACTTTATTTAAAAATATTTATGACTTTGATTATGATCAAATTGCCAATGTCACCAGGAAGGAAGAACATGTGGTAAAATTATTAAAAGGATCAATTATAAGAAAATGTATATTTCAAGTTAAAGGACAATGATTAAGTTCAAAATTTGATATAACTGGAAATCTAATTTTCTAATTTTTTGGATTAAAGTTCAGTCATCTCGGCAAAAAAAATTAATACAGAAAAAATGAATAAGATCCTTTTTGTTAAATAATCAAATTGCTTCTAAAATATAAAAAAAAAACACACTACTTTTGTTTAAAAACTTAAATAATTATGGCATTGTTCTCTTTATTTTTTAGAAGTTAATTATTTTGTTGCTCACCAGTTCAATTGGTCTTGTAGAACTGAGCTCATATTCAAAACAGACTATTTCATGATTTCAGGTTATTGCTGAATAAGACAATTTTTTCCTTCTAAATTCTTGGAGGCTCCATAATTACAGAGGATTTAAAATGACTGTCATTTATAGCCTGGTGACAGGTACTGTCTTTTGAAACACCTGGTAGACATATCTGAAGTTTGGATGGGATGACTGCTCTCAAGCAGGTGTTTACCAGAACAGGGTAATAAGCAGTATTGCAATTAGGGATGTTAAGGGTATATTTAAAACCCAGTGCGTGCCTAGTGCCAATTAAAATACAATGATCTAACAAAAAGCCCACAACAAATTGATCTCACAAAATTTAAACGAATAAATTTGACAGAACCTGGCCATGAAATAGATGTTTATTTTAGCCTAGGAGCATGCTCACAACCACTTCAGGGCTACTAGGTGCTGAAAGAGCCGTTATTAAGGAAGAGGACTCCAGATGGTCTCAGAGACAGGCTTTGTTCTAGTATAATAAATGTAATGAAAGATTGACAAGCTCCATGAATGACAGACAAAAAAACAAGCAATAAATAATATGCTAAGACTGATGCCTCATGAGAAGAGGTTGAAGAGCTGAGCAAATATAGCATATAAAAAGGAAGGAATTTTCCTGGAGAAAGAAGAATAAAAATATCCCCAGTGAAGGTCCAAGGCTTTTTCTCATGTATGTCATTTATGCATTCTGCTGTCCCCAAGATCAGCATATATACTTACTACTGTATAATTTTAACTTTTAACTATGAACTACTTCAAATATATACAATACTAAAGAGAATGGTAAAATAAACCCTCCTGTACCACCAAGCAAGTGTTAAAATCATCTTATGGCCAACTTGTTTTATGCTAATTCCCACCCACTTTCCACAGCCCCTAGTTTTTACTCAAATATCAAACATCGTATAATTTCATCTGTAAAAATGTTTACATTTCTAAAATATAAGAGCTCTTTTTAACATAGCCAAATCATAACATCTAAAAATTTAACACTAGTTTTTTAGTATCATGAAAAATGTAGTCAGTTTAAATTTTCAGTTGCATCATAAATGTGAAAGATCTTTTATGTTTACATTTTGTTTGTTTGAACTGAGATTTAAATGGTTGATATTTTTAAGACTCTTATTTTCTTTACCCTATCCCCTACCTCTTTTTCTCTTTCTCTCTCTTTTCTTGGAATATATTTGTTCAAGACATGTGATCCTGTAGAATTGCCATCGTTTCTATTTGGCTGACATGGTGTTTACCTCATGGTATTTAACATGGTCTATTGGGTTGTACATGCCCTACAACTTGATAGCTGAATTTAGAACCTTGATCAAATGTAAGATTGCTTTGATTTTGCTTTGGGTTTGAGCATATTACCTCAGACATACTCCTGAGTTCTTTTATCAAGTGCATAAATGTCTAGTTGTCTCTCATTTTGTGATACAGCAGCTGTTAATCCTCAGGGCCTTTAAGTTCTTAAATATTGCAGAATAGCATGTAAAGTAAATGTACATTAGTGCATCATATGCAACGGCATATACATTGTAAAACTGTAATATCTTATTTCTATTATTCTCTTTGATTTATTACCTGGAATACTTCTTTAAAATGACATTTACCCTCTTTATTTGTTTACCCCATGGTACAGTTCATATTGAAATGGAAGGATAAATGATTCTTTTCCTTTAACAGTCTTTTTAAAATGAGTTAATTATCATTCTTCAGTGGTGAATAATCTTTTTTGAATGATTTTCAAATCATGAATTAAAGGTACTTGAAATTATGAATCTCTAATAGTTACTACTTTTATTGGTTTACAAATTGTTTCAGTCTGGGCCATGAGAACCTCTTCAAATTCGTCTTTTGCATTATTTTGACACAACCCTAGTGGTCATTTTTAACTTCCTTGCTGTCAGATCTGTAAAGTTGTTTCAGACTTAAATACACTTATTGCCCCAGATCTGAAATCGGCAATTTTTCTAAATATCCTAATTTTTCGTGATGTGAAACAATATGAGAATTAAGTGTACTCAGTGCTTCTGGGTTATTTGTTGTTTTTAGTCCTTTTCATTGGAAATATCAAGGAGTAATTTTGTAATATAATAATAAAATAATGCAAATACTTTAAAATCAAAGTCATAATCACAAAATTTTTACATAATTTCTTTCTTACATTTTATCTACTTTTTTCAATGGTGAAAAATTCCAGTCATCAAGGATATTAGCGATGCCAGAATTAAAATATCACATAATTATTTATTATTTTTATCTTATATTACACAGTGAAATACAATTATAATATTGACAACTACCATTGATAATATAATTACTAAAAAGTGTATACATTTTTATTTTGCAGTTCTTATAATTTACTGTAACACATTAGTCAAAATTATCAAATTAATGTGTTTCAAATGTCAGAATAATCCCTTTCTATGCCTTCAAATACATGCCAATTTAGTTAATCATATTTTTAATTTTAGAAATTTAAAAAATGTTTCATATTGTTTTATTTTTACATAAAATATTTCCTGATTGTAATCTATGTTGTTCTTTCATGTCCTCTATTATTTTCTTAGTCTATTTCACTCCATTTTGAAACAGTGGATTATAGTTTTATCCGTTTGGCATACTATTTTTTGTCTATAGGTTAGTTATGTGGTTCTTTTAAAAAAAATTTGGTAATACATTTGTATAGTATTAAAACACAATATTTTTCTATTTATAATAATTATGTAATTTCTGAACTTTAAGAAAAGGTTGGATCAGAAGAGTTTTCCAACTTTACACTGCAGAGTACCACCTTTTCTTGCTTTTGTGAAGTATTTAAAAAATTTGGTCTTGAGGAATAAAGAAATGAAATAGAATCACTACTGTCAAGCTGCCGAATTATTAAAATCAAGTTGATTGAGGTATAGGAAATGATTCTATTCTTACTTTAACTAGACTGGAAACTTAAACTTTTGAATTTTACAGTCCTGCATCAATGCCTGGACATAAATCAGTCCTCCAGATAACATTTTGATTATTCCCTGAAGGACTGGTATTCAGATCACCTGACATCCATTATCCAGACCACCATATATAACCAGACCTCTGGTCATGTATCTTTCAGACCACCTGATGTCCATCATGCATACTCCCTGACATCTGACTGATAACTCAGACCAATCCAGAGGCTAGGAATGCAGGACTAATTTTTCTCAAGAATGTACTTTTACTATGAGAACTCTTAGGTCTTCCAGATGTCCTATTCATTCCACCTGTTTCACACTACACACATATTGATAGTACTTGTCTAGCTGTTACTAGTTTGTCTCCAGACATTTCTATTTCTACACTAAGATGTGTTTTCACCAAATTTTGTTCTACATATTTATGTAGGTTTCTTCATCCTTTTCCTGGGAATTTTAAGTATACCATCATTGTCTATCCAGCAGTCTCATGGTGTATATTTTTGAAATAAACTAGAGAATCCCCAAACTTGAAAAATATCTTTTAAATACCTTAACACTGACTTCATATTAGGTTCTTTAAATTATAACTCACAAGTCATCAGAAAGTATTCTGTATATACCAATGCTTAGAAATAATCCTTTCATTCTAACATACATTTTTGTTCATTAGACCTATTCTTCCGGATAAAGGGCTAAATCTTATCAATCCTACAGTATAACAATTAAATGAGACACAAACCATTTAATTATTTAATGTAAGACTGTATTTTCTAGTTAGTATGTTATTCCAATAAAATTAAGTATTCCTATCCATCAATCTCATATCCTATGACGACATCTCATGATTTTGAATACTGATGAAATGTACTATTGCTTGATACATACAGTAAAAAGATAGATATTCACAATACAGCCAAACTTCGTTTTCTAAAGTTTACCATTTACTTCATGAAGTAATTCAGATAGAAAATATTTTGTCTTAAGTTTTTCAAATTATTGTCACCAACTAGAAATAATAATTCATGAAATTAAAATAGTAAAACTAAATTGTCTTTAATTAACTAAATATTGTTACAAGATAAAACAAGGAAACATGCAGTACAAGGATTCCATCAGATATTTTTCATATTGGTTCCTATTTTTATTTGTTCTTCTTTATTATTAAATATTACCTTGATCTTACTTTCAAAATAATTCTTTGTAATTACTCACAAACTATTCATGACAATAGATATTTCACTCTTCCTACTAGTATGAGCAATCTATTATTTTTCAATATGTAATAATAAAATCAGCTGGGACCTAAACATCATCAGACGAATTTTCGCAATTGATAAATGAGGAAACTTGTCTTTAGCTGCATACCGGTGATTGGTAAAACTGCTGTTAAAATTCATTTTTGTTTATCGCAAATCAGTGTTTCTTTTTTATGGATTTTATCATTTTAATTAAGCTTTGAAATAAAATAGTTCCTTGGACAATGTTTTGTTGTCAAAAAACAAAACAAAACAAAACAAAAAAGCACAATAATTTTGCCTCTTCTGAGAACCAGCGCAATGTAATCTTTTACATAACTCCTCTTTTAGATCTGTTTTTAATTAATAAAAGAAGTATACTGAGAATCAGGAATAATTGCTTTATAAAACACTTAGTATTTTTATAAAAGGAATTACAGTAAAAGCAACAGACAAATTTCAATACCTATTTATGATTCAAGTACTCACAAAACGATAATGGAAAATCCCTTTGCTCCTTAAAGACCTTATAACTAAAATTACTGCATGGACATACTTTCCCTAAAGAGATCGAAATCATATTTTTATAAAGTTTTAAAAATTAAGGGAGTATAAAGGATGAGAAATATTGGTGAAAGGTTTTAAAAATAGGCTCTTGAATTAATTGGGGGGATCACTTTGTAAATTATATAAATGTCTGACCACTATGTTGTGCAGCTGAAACTAATATAAAATAATATTAACTGTCAACTCTAATTGAAAAATAAAAATTAAAAAATAAATTAAAATTTTAAAAAAATGAATAAATTAAATTATAGAATATGATATAGGATGAATAGTTATTTGTCCCAGTGTAACTTAAGCTACTTAACGGTGACCACATATCATATCATCATTAGAATCTCTTTAACTTTGGTGAATAATATATCTATATGTAGAAATATAGTTACTTTTTCTATTCTATCTAAAGTTGTTTTTTATCACAGAAAAATAATAGATGATAATATGGTCTGTGAGTATTTACAAAGTTGTCACTCATTTGCTGTCTTTTTATTAATAAATGCATTCACTATATGATCTTTTTTAAAAAATAGGCTTTTAAAATAAAATAGGAAGCCCAGAAATAGACCCAAGTATAAACAAAGACTGAAATATAATTGAGATGCATGTTCAGAGAAGCAAATGAAAATGAACTAATTAATGTGACAATTGACAAACCATATGGAAAAAAATTGGAGCCTCACCCCACATCATAAAGAAAAATCAATTTCACCTGTACTCAAGACTTATATGTGTAAAACAAACTTTAATAAATTTAAGAAGCAAATACAGTGTTAAAGATAATACAAACACAAAAGCATGGAGTATAAAAGTAAACACCGATAAATTTGTATTAATATATAATCTTTGGCAGATCAGGAGTGAAGAGACAAGTCACACACTGGGAAAAGTATATACGACATTTTAAAATGATAAATCTAGAACTTGTAAATGTCTACTTTGTATCAATATATAACAGAAAAGGAAGAAAATTTGCATAAGAATAGATTAAATTTTATGTCAGCATAAGAAAATAGCTCAACCTCAAAGTAATCAGAAAAATTAAAATTAAAATACTGTGATATCACTTCTCACCAATCAATTTGGTAAATAAAAAGTAGATATGGTAATTTTAAAGATATAGTAAAAAGGGCATATACTATAAGATACCTAGTTCAATTATAAAGATGTAATAATTAAGAAAGTTTGGTGTGGGTGTAAGGAAATAGAAACTAACCAATGAAACAAAATAGAGAGCACACAAATAAACCTACACATATGTAGTCACCTGCTTTTTGACAAAGGTGACATTGTAATGCAGGGAATAGTCATAAGAAAATATGTATTTTGGCTCTTATCTCTAACATCACTGGAAAAACAGTTCTGGATGAATCAAATGTTAAATGTGACATGTAAAATAATAAACCATTTGGAGAAAAATAGAATATATGTATTCCCTATTTGTGGCAAAAATTTCTTACCAAGGCACAAAAGTGTATATGTAACTGGCTACATTATAAGAAAATAATATATTTATCAAGACAGAAATGGTGACACATGAAATGGGAGAATATATTCACTGTTCTTACATTTAACAAAAGACTCATATTCAGAATAAAAGATTCTTACAAATCAATAAGAAAAAGTCTGATAATACAGTAGATAATGGGCCAATAACCTGACCAGAAACATCGCAAAAGACAATACCCATACAAGTTAATAACATATAAGTTGATGTTAAACTTTCTCAGAAATGCAAATTAAAACCTCCATGATAAACTGCTATACACCTGCCAGAATGGCTAAAATGAAAAAGTCAGAAAATAATCACTATTCTGAGTACAAAAGAATAACAAGAATCTCATGCTTTGCTGATGAGAGTATAAACAGCCACTCTGCAATACTCTTTCAAGATACCTACTAAAGCTGAACATATGCAAATCCAGATCCATCAATTCTACTTCCAGGGACATATCCACTCTCAATTTGTACATGTTGACCAAAAGGATAATATTAAAATATTTATTGCAGTACTACTGGAAATAACTCAAATGCCCATCAACAGTAAAACAAAGATACAAATCTTAGTATATTCACAAAGTGGAATACTATACAACAATGACAATGAATAATCTATAACAACTAGCAATGCCATGATTTAATCTCAAAGCATAATGTTCAACCAAAGAAGTAAGATGCAGAAGAATACATAGTATGATTACATATGTGTGTGTGTGTGTGTATGCGCGTGTGTGTGTGTTTAAAATACACATAAAATATTTTTATGCTGTTAGCGGGTAGAATTGTGGTTATCCTTTAACAGTCCCCAACCTTTTTGGCACCAGGGACCTGCACTCCTATAAGAATCTAATGTTTGATGATCTGAGGTGGAGCTGAGGCAGTGATGCTAGCACTGGGGAGTGACTGCAAATACAGATGAAGCTTCACTCTCGCCTGCCTCTCACCTCCTGCTGTGCAGCCCAGTGTCTAACAGGCCCAGATAGTACTGGTCCTTGGCCCTGGGAGGTGTATTATTTTATGAGTGCATATTGGACATTAAAAAAATAGGCTAAGTCAAAAAGCTAGACTCAATAAACTTCAAAGGTTTGAAATTACTCAGAGACTATTCTCTGCCACAATAACAAAATGTTTTTTAAATCTAAATATTCATCATTAGAAGTTAGGAAAAGAACAGAAAATTAACTCTCTGTCTCCCCAACATAAATGAAAGGAAATAATAAAGATGAGAGTAGAAATTAATCAAAGTGTGTGTGTGTGTATATATATATACACACACAATGAAGAAATACTTAAAAAGCAAAACAGTTTTTGAGAAAATTAAGAAAATATATAGATCTGAAGAAAGGTCAAAAAAGAGAAAAAAAGCAAAAAATATTAATATTTAAAAGAGGGATAAAACTAAAGATCCTTCAAATAACAAAATGATATTACTAAGTTACTACTCACAAATTATGCAATAAATGTGAAAAATTATGTTAAATAGTCAAATTGCTAATGAAACATGACTTTCTAAAACTGGCATTAAAAATGAATAGTAAGCTTATATTGACCTGGATCTCTTAAATAATTGAAATCTGTAATGAATATTACCATGCACATTCAAAACATCTCTAGAGGTTTAGAGGGTTTCAGGATTGATTTCTTCCACATATATAAGAAAGAAATAACACTAATTTTATAAAATATCTTCCAGAGAACAGAAAAACAGTGATGAATTCCCAATTTATTTTAGGAGGATGGCAGATCCTTAATACTTAAAGCATGTAACAGTATTGACCAGTATACATCATAAGTTTAGAAGCAAAAAACATAAACAAATTATTAGCCTATCAAATCAAGAGGCAAATAAACAGAATAATACAACATGGCCAAGTTGGTTGTATTTCATCATCATTTGACTTTCAAAATAAATTTAACATATTAATAAGATAAAAAATAACCATGTGATTATTTCAATATAGAAAATTTTTGGAAGAATTAACACATATTTATGATCAAGACTTTGAACTATCAAAGAGCTTACTTAATCCAGTAAATGATAATTAACAAAACCTTATAATCAACATCTGCTTAATGGTGGAATATTAAAAACTTTTGTCTTGAGGTTGAGAACAGGGCAAACGTGCGGTTCTTATCAATTACATTCAAATTATACTAGAAGTGCTAGCCAATGCAATGAACCAATAAATGATACTAGTTCTAAGAAAGATACAAAGCTTTTTCTTCTTTGTAGATGTGTACATATAAAATATAAAAGAATCTTAAAAACATTAGGATAAAGAACTCAATTTAGCATGATTGCTGAAGAGATGGTAAATTTACAAAACCAATTTTATTTCTTTATGTCAGTAACAAAAACTTAGAAAATAAATATTTTAAAATAAACCATTAATGATGACATTTTAAAAAGAAATCAAATGTCTAAGAATAAATCTAATGAAAAGTGTGAAAAATATAATAAAAATTACAAAATATTTTTTAAATGTTTAATTATGGTAAAATACACATAAAATAAAATATGCCCTCAACCATTTTTACGTGTATAGTTCAGTAGTGTTAAGTACATTCACAATGTTGTGCAATCAATCTCTAAAAAACTCATCTTGCAAAACTAAAACTATGTACTCGTTAAACAGCAATTTTTCATTTCTCTCATTTCCTGACAAACACCATGCTACCTTCTGTCTCTCTGAATTTGGCTATTCTACATATCTTATCATAAGTGGAATCCCACAGTAGTTATTTCATTTAGCATAATGTCTTCAAGTTTCACCTAGTTGTAGCATGTGTCAGAATTTCTTTCCTTTTCAATGCTGAATAGATATCACATTTTGTTTATCCATTCATCTATTGATGAACACTTGATTAGCTTCTAACTTTTGGCTATTGGGAATAATACTGTGATGAACATGAGTTTACAAATATATCTACAAGACCTTGCTTTCAATTCTTTTGAGTGCATACTCGGAAGTGGGACTGCTGGATCATATGTTACTTCTATTTTTAATTTTTAGGGAATCACCATACTGTTTTTCCTAGAGGCTCCAACATTTTCATTCCCAGTGACAATGAAAAAGAGTTCCAATTACTCTACATTCTTGCCAACACTTGATATTTTCTGGTTTTTGATAGTAGCCATCCTGATGATTATGAGATGATATCTCATTGTGGTTTTGGTTTGAATTTCCTTAATAATTAGTAATGTTGAGTATATTTTCATGTGATATTGGCCATTTTTATATTGTCTTTGGAGAAATATTTATTCAAGTCCTTTGCTCATACTTTAATTGGGTTATTTGTTTTTTGTTGTTGACATAAAACATTTTAAAGATAAATTAATGAAAACCAATATAAATAATTAGATACTATGTTTATATATTGAAAGCTACTATTTTAAAGATGTATAGTCTCCAGAGATTGATCTTTAGATTCACTATAATCTGTATTCAAAATGCCAGAATTTTTTGCAGATAGTTACTAGTTAATTCTTCAAACCATATGAAAGACTATAGACTGAATGTTTGTGACCTCTTCTCCTCAAATTCATATATTTAAACCTAATTCCCAATATGATGGTATTTGGAGGTGGGCCTTTGGGAGCTGATTAGGTCATTGAGGTTGGAGCCTTCATGAATGGGAGTATTACCCTTACAAAAGAGACCCCAGAGAGCTCCCTTGCCAATTCTACCCTGTGAGTAGACAGGAGAAAATGACTGTCCAGGAAGTGGGTCCCTACTAGACACTGAATCTGCCAGTGCCTTGATCTTGGACTTCTCAGACTCTAGAATTACGAGAAATGAATTTCTGATGTTTATAAGCCACTCAGTCTATGGTATTTTGTTATAGCAGCTTGAACAAACTAATATAGAAGTGAAAGCTATCAAGAATATCAAAGGCAATTTTAAAGAAAAAGTAAGCTGGAGGACTTATAACACCACATATCAAGACTGTGCTATATAGTTATAGGTATTAAGAATGTGATTAAAGAATAACAAAGAGGTCAAAGCAACAGAATAAAATCCAGAAACATAAACACCTGATTTATGACCAAGGTGATACTATAATACTTTGAGTTGAGTAGGCTCTTTTCAATAGATCGTGCTAAATCAAAGGCAGCAATTGACCCTAACCTTAGAGTAAACACAACAATCAATTCTGGATTGATAGTAGATATCAATGTGAAAGGTAACACAATGCTTTCAGAAGCAAACATTTTTAAAACTGGATTCAAAGCTCTGTTTTTAGAAGAAAAACTAAGTCTGAGTACATTAAAGTAATAATTTTGTTATTCAAGAATTACCATTTTGGAGTGTGAAAAATGAAGCCACAATGTTAGAGACAATATTCGTTACACATATATCCAACAAATGATTCATAGCTGTAATATATAAGTAATTACTACAAATCAATTTTTTAAAAAGGCAAACAACCCAATAAAAAAGAGCCAAATACTTAAACAGATAATTCACAAAAGATAATATCCAATTATCCAATAATCATATAGAAAGTGCTCAACTTCATTCATCATCAAGGGAATGGCAATTAAAAAGACCAATGAAATACCTTTACATACCTGCCAGAATGAAGAAATGGAAAAGTCAAACAATACTGTTGACAAAGATATAGAGCAACTGGGATTCTCATACACTAATCATGTGAGTAGAAACTGATACAACCACTTTGGAAAATTCTTTGGTGATATCTACAGAAAATTAACATACTCATTCAATATGACCCATCCATTCCATCACCAGGTATGGACCCATTAAAGATGCATACACATATTCACCAAAGATCATCTACCGGTATTTTTATTTTAGCGCTATTATTCATAATATGCTAAAGCAACACAAATGTACATCTATAGTAGAACAGATAAATCATTCAATAAATTTGTTTTATTACTACAGACAAATAATTTCAGGCAGTTGGAACAATTCTTGTAAGTTAACAATAAATGATGTGGAGGCTGAGTTATGGGAGATGAAGGTAGAAGCAAGTGGCAGCTGGGCGGAAGGGCCAATTAATTTGAACTTGACAATAAAAGCAGTTTGTATGAGAGCCCCATTTCAGGGGCTGTACATCTAGGGGTTAGGCCAGAAAGGGACTAGGAAACACAAAAGCTTAGAAACAACAGCCACCACTCATTGGATGTTCACCATATGCTAGACACTGCCATTGAATTACCTAATCTCTAAGAAGTAATAAGAATGAATAACTATTGCTACATACAAATCCATGCAGAAGTCTCATAAGTCATGATGAGTGAAAGAAGTCAGAACCAAACAAACAATAAACAAAAATATACTATGTGATTCCATTGAGATTACTTAGAAGACAATTTCATAGAGAGAAATCTGAGTAATTGCTACACTTGGGAAAGGACAGAAACAACAGGTGGAGGTGTGTGTGGAGGCTTCCATCTATTTGGGGGTATTAGCTAGATAAGTATGCTCAATTCGTGATGAACTGCACACTTATTATCTGTGCTCTGCTCTGTATGTATGTATGTTACATTGAAATAAAGAGTATTAAATACTCATGATACCCATAAGATTGTCAAAAATTATAAAATCAGATGACATTAAGTGTTTGCAAGGTAGGAGTTTGTAAGAACCTTCATGTGCTGTGGGAGAAGGCAGTGTAAACTTGTGCTACCTGTCTGGAGTGAACTGGCAGTATTTAAGGAAAATTAAGGATGCTTATACTATTCTACTCAGTAATCCTGTTCCTTGGTATATGCTCCAGAAAATCCATGCTGGTTACAAAAGGATATGCATGAGGCTGTTCATAATAGCTTTGTTTGTGGTAGGAAATATCAACCTACTTGTCTGTCAAAGAGGAATAGATAATTAAAACATGGTAAGTGCGCACGAAGGAACACCAGACAGCATTTAGATGTAATGAAGGAAATTAACATATGTCAAAATGGAAAATACGTCAAGTGAAAGAGAAAGACAAAGAACGAAGTGAGAAAGAAAACTAAGGACAGCTATTTTGCAGAATTGTCCTTCAGAAATGTCCACATCACAATACCTGGAAGCTGTAAATACTTTATGTGGGAAAAGAAACTTTCCAAATATAATTAAGGACCTTAAGATTGAGAGAATTTTTCAGTGGACCAAACATAATCTCACAGGTCCTTAAGAGTACAATAAGAAAGCAGAAGCAGAAGTCTGCTTTAGGCTATGGGAGAAAGATTCCACTCACCATTGCTGGCATTGAAGATGGACAAAGGGGGCCATGACAAGGAATGCAGACTCTGGAACCTGAAAAAGACAAGGAAACAAATTCTTTCTTTACCCCTATAGCCTTCGGAATAGAATATAGTTTCAAAAATACCTTTGTTTCTGCCCAGTGAGTCTGTGTCATACTTCTAACCTACAAAACCATAAGAAAACATAAATTTATGTTGTTTTAAGCTACCAAATTTTTGGCAATCTGTTATAGCAACAATAGAAAACTAATGTCCATGTCAAAGATTATGAGAGTATGAATTGAATGGGAAAAATGCAATAAATTAAACAAAAGATGAATTTTGCATGGATAGATGTTTAGCAAATTTGAAAATTTTTTAAGACCAACATTATTAACAAAATTAATTAAAATATTTGAATAGAGAAAAAAACTCTCCCCTAAAAATTCTGAAATTCATTTTTCTTAATGTTACATAGAAAAGGCTTCGTTCTCAAATCATGAAAATGAAAAAAAAAGGAAACTCATTAATCACATTTTATACCTTTTAAATAGAAATCATATTTCATAAAACAAATGTCAAGAAATATACAGTCACTGACTAGAACACCAGAGCTCTTGCACAATGCGGAGTTCCAGGAAGTCAGGCAAGCCGCAGGGACAAGCAGTCATTTCCACTTCACGCATGACGTGAGAGGCTTTCATTTGTACTCCTGCTCCACCATCATAGTGGGGAAACTTAAAACGTGGTTCCACATTATGTTTATTCTCCTTTCCTGTGATCTGGGGCTGCTTTGCCATCTACTCGCCCTTGAATCCTATGATATTTTTTCCCTTCCATCTCTTAGAAAATATTATGAAAAGTAAAACTAAGTTTACATAATCAGCTATTACTATGAGGCAGATCTGTTTTCTTCATTTAATCTTTCCAAGATTCTAATAGGCTTTAAAAAAAATTCTCATTTTATTGATGCCAAAACTGAAAGTTAAGTAAAATAATATATTCTAATAATAGTTATTAACTGATGGAGCCTAGATTTAAAGTTAGGTTTGCTCTGATTCTAAAACCCTTTTCATTCTATTAAGTTAACTTGATTTTTACATAGGGCAACATTTTTTTTTTTCTACCAAAGAAGTGAGTAAAATCACCATTGATGATCGAGTTGGCAGTTCCATGAAATAATTAAACTATTGCCCATGTCCTTTGCTGGAACAGAGAAGCTAGTTAAAAGTGAAATTCCACTTTTGAACTTAAAACTTATATAAATATTTTTTAAGAAGTTAACTTAGCATCTTTTTCTTAATATGATTCTTATGGATTTGCTCTATACAATAACAATGATTCTCCCATATATAGGTACTTTGTCTCGATACATCAAAATCACATACACAAAATCAATAAAACCCTTTTATGTGTTATGAAAATTAGCATAGAGTAATTACATTGTTTGTGGTCTCTTAGAAAGCAGTGCTCAAGATGAGCTACTTCCCTAACTGTTACAGTCTGTAAATGGTTAAAGTTTGCTCAGATAGAGATTCCTACCAATGCTAGAATTACTCATTTCAGTAGTAAATCTCTCTCTGTTCTTATGGTAGTCCTGAGAGTGCCTGGGTGACCACACTGTTGAGTGTGGTACTCTCAGTTTCTTGAGGTCATTAACAGTTGGTCTTTCTATCAAATTTTTCAACAAAATATTTGCCCTAAAACTGAACTACCAAACCTAACTACCAACTACCTATTCTTTTTAAAAATGACCCCATTGTGTCTCATAATAACACTTTCTGAAGACTTTCATACATCCATCTCTTGGTAAGAGTAGTTCAGTTGTGTAGCATTTATTGACATCATGCTTGGTGTTGCAAAGTTCTCAAAGCATAAAAGTGGAAGGTTAATATTGCCATTATTGGCTTTTTTGTTGTTGTTGTTCTCTTCATTTTTAATTATTTTATTAATTGTAAAAACTGAAAGTATACAAGAAGAGTGTATAGTGATACCTAAGATATGGTGACTGTCTCTTATGAACTCTGAGTCACTAAGAGGTGAAAGAAAGACATGCAAGTTTTTAATTGTAAGTGAGGTAAGGGTTGTGGTGGGGTTAGTGCAAAATGCTATAAATATATAAGGCAAAAAAAAAAAAACCAGGAAAAAAATTGCTCTTTGGGAAGGAGGAGGTGGACAGTCATTGAGGAAGCCCTCATTTAGAAGACAGTCTTATAGTGAATACATACCTAGGCTATCCAGACTATACCTTACCATTTATCAGCAATATTCTCATGCCAAGAGAAAGTAAACCTAGGGAAATAGGCTTCTAATAAAAGCTTGTCTTAATTAGGTTTATACCTATGAGAGCTATATGTTATACCTTATGTCCCTTTAAATATGTTCTCCCACTGCACATAATTTAATTTTCACAACCATTCTGTGAGTTAGGTAGGGTAAAAAATTACTCTGTTATATATATGAAGACTCTGAGGCCTACAGAGCCTAATGACTTGCCCAGCTACTAGTGGTACCTTTAATTTTTCAGTCTTGATAAAAGAACCAAAAGAGAGAAAGTATGAGAGAACAGGATGCAATACTGTTTTCAGAGTACAAAAGCCTGTGAAATAGATTAAGAATAGGTACTGGTCAGACTTTTTACTCCCAAACTTGGGCTAAATTAACCAGAGAGAATTTATTGAAAGACTTTTGGGAAGCTCATAAATTCCAAGGGAAGAGTTCAACTGTAAAACCTCAGAAGGAACAGAAAGAAAAGAAACTACAAACACCAACTGGGAGAAAATAATGGGGTTCAAATCACAGGGACTGAGCTCCAACTCTGCACGGCCTTGTGGTAAACCTCTCAAGAGCCACATTTTCAGATGTCTTTGTTTTACCCTGTTGTCATCACTCAATTCATGTGCCAGAGGATTGCAAATCCCAGCAGAACCTCATAAAGTAGAGGAACTGTAATCCCCAAAAGAAATGGAGCATCTAAAACAAAGGGAAATAATGCTGGGTAAACAAAACAAAGAAGCACTCATCCTTATTCCCAAGAGAGATGCCCAAGACTGCACGGTTCTTGCGTATGGCTTCACCAACCAGTCCTGTGTTGATGTCTACCTCTCTTCTAATTTCATTGTTCCACCTTGTTATTCCACAGTCTACACATAAATGTAACCATCACCCACCCACAAATCTGTAATTGAGTAGAAGTTAAAAGGAAGAGGAAAAAAAATGATATAGCAATCAGGAAAATACCACTAACAACTATGATTTTTATCTGGTCAACTGCTCATAAGGCTGTAGCTAATATTTTTTACTTTTTTTTTTTTTTTTTTGCAACATATTCCTTTAGCCAGTCTTCAAGTTAGTCAGGTGTTTTTGCAGATAGGTGTGACCCAAACATTTATGCCCCAGGGCCATACAAGATTGTCCTAGTCTTCCAGTAATTGTATCCACTGGGATTGAAAGTATAAAGAAGAACACCAGGAATAGCTGAGCTCCATCCATATCCTCTTGTCAGCTGTATCTTGTGTTTTCCTTTGCACGTAGAGTTCAATCTCTACTCTCAATGCCTTAACTCCTCTTTGGAAGGAGAACACAATGACCAAATGTTAGCCTCAGCTTCCAAACCAGTGGTCACTAAAACTCTGACCCAGCAGATACTAGATTCATGGTGACAGGATCAAATATTTAAAATGTGGGTCGTTTTGTATAAATAGAAAAGGTACTGCCCCATTGGTGATCATTGATTACTAGATCCATACTTTGACTAAGGGAAATACACACCATTTTTTTTTTTTTTCTGTTTCAAGGTATATAAAACCTCCCTCACCCTGCAGAGCAATGTTTCCCAGCGGGCATTGAAATTAAGGTTTCATCAAGTCATTTCATAAGGCCAGTTATTTGTGGGTGATGGTGTATATAAGTGCTGAAACTCATGGGGATCTTCTCTCTACATTACATCCTTCACTTGGATGAAGATTTTCTGAACATATACAAAATATGTGGTATTTTCACATCGAAGTGTCATTCTTTGCCTCGAGGCAAGAATTTTGACATTGTTTTTTGTCATTCTTTTGCTTTAAATTATCCAACCCTATCAGAAACAACTATCCTATACTATGATTTTTTTTTTCCTAAATCATCTCCATTAAATGGCAGCATCTACCTGGTATCTTAGACCTACACATATAATCTCATATGATGACATTTCATAATTAGCTGGTTATGAATTCCCTAAAAAATGAACAAAAGTCTTAATGTCTTTCATTTCATCTCTATCCAACAAATATTGCACATGTCTCTGGGGATCTGTTTTCTGCAGCCAACTCTTATATAAATCTTATTAACAGTATAAAAAAAATTCTCTCCAAGAAACCACAGTAAAATTTGGCTTACGCGAGCAAATATAAAAAGAGGAATTTATTGGAAGGATAGGGGGTAGCTCACAGATTAAAGATAATTTGTACTAATGGGGCTTGAAAGAACAAAAACAAGAGTCTCTCCAAAATTCTTCAACTTTTTCCATTCTTTTACCAGTTTGTTTATATTCAGATTCCCAGGAAAAAAATCTCATTATTCTAGATTTGGTCAGGGACAGTGCTGAATCTCTAGCAGAGGTAGGGTGAGCTGCAGTCATGGGAGGCACATTTATTAGTACCATTACTCAAGGGAAGCTAGAAAGAATAGTTCCCCGAAGGGAAGGATGGAAGGAAGGTGCAGGGAAAATAAAACACAGCGGCTGTCCAGAACAGCACTCGCAAAATGGTCTACAAGGGACTGAGTCATAAGTCTGAGGTAAAGGTATTTTAAAAGTTCGAGATGTTTGCGGTAAAATGCTAGCATAGCCTGACTTGATATTTTCCATATTCCTAACAAATTACTTATAAAAGACCCAAAATAAATTAAAATTTTAAACAGGACCAGACATTAGAAAATTAGTCAATAACCTTCCAGATCACAGATGGAATTTATTATTATTAAGCAAAGTTACTATAAGGCCCTTAAACTAAATAGAAGAACCATACACAGGAAAACACTGTACAAAATTTCCACAAACTGATACCAACCACATGAGTGTCAAAGATTTTCCACACAGGAGTGACTTTTAATGAGACCAAGGCTGTATCATTCTAGTTTGTCACACATGACCTACTACCTTAGTATCTGCTTTCCCTTCGATAATTCAGAACATACCTTTCAACTCAACTCAATATTTCGATTTTTATGTTTATTCAACGGAAATAACCATTGACATAAACATTTTTACAGAAAGATACACAATTGTAGAATGAAAGGGTTAGCCGAATGCCACACTGAACAGATTTTTAAAGGCCATTCCTGAGCACACTACAATGTTAAAAAACATCATACACAAAAAATTCCATATATTTTCATAAAGTAATAGTATAATCCTACCATAGGACAAAAAACTAATTAGAAATAATGCAGGATAAAGAAGAACATGAAGTAATATATTTAGAGCGGTGCTATAAATCAAAATGAAAGAGAATTTTAGCCTGAGAAGAGTAGTTTTTTAATAGTGAAAGCAAAGTAGTGTTGTATTCAGTCATGCAACCCTCCAGAAATTTTATTATATAATCATGCTCTTTGAAAGCATGATTATTGGAAAAAGTATCCCACAAAGGAGAAAAACAAATGGAAAGTGCTCTGAAATTTTGAGGGCAAGAGTAGGAAAATATCTTATCACTTTTCTATTATCTAATCAAACAAGATCAAAAATGTATACCAACAATAATATAGATCCAATATTTTAGATGATAATATATAACATTAGTCAGGGGACAGGGGTTAGGTAGGTGGAAAGACCAGAAGAAAAAGATAACTTGTTCAAGTAATTAGCTAGTTTGAGGTAAAGATACAAATATTGGTGAATTTAACAAACTGATGGGGAAAAATGAAACAAATTATGTATCATAAACTGGAAACTGGAAACCGAAAAAGAAAAAAAGTAGATGAAATAGACTCTACCTTTCAAAGGAGCTGAAATATATTGATCTATCTAATAAGAGAGAGTAAAGGAAAGAAAAAGAAAGCATGTTAATGAAAGTTAGAAAACATGTTGGCAAAAGTGAGTTCTGATAAAATAATAGAGCAAGACTTCTGATTCCAGACAACATGGAATAACTGAGACCAGATTTATTCTGCTGACTTAAACATCTAGAAAACCAAACAAACTATGGGAAGTAATGATAGCAAGCACTGCCAGACTGTGATCCTCGAAAAGAAGAGAAACAAAAAGGTCTATGATTGTACCAGCTTGCTGCCTAAAGGCAGTTTCCAGGGCACAGCAAAGTGAGGGGTAACCCAGAGACAATTCAATAATCTCACTGAATTCAGGAGGCAGAGGCTGAAGTTTGGGGAGGTCAAGTTAGTTAGAATTTATAGGGCAAAGTACTAGAGAAAAAGGTGTCGTGCGCGCACACACACGCACACACTCAGAGAGAGAGAGAGAGAGAGAGATAACTGAAACTCTAAAGAGGAATTCTTTGAGTCTTTAGTTAAATATGGATCTGTGCAGTAGAGGAGTAGGGGAGGAAACTATCCAACACTGAAAAAAGACCCTCCAGAGAGGAGTAGGAGGGAAAAGGAGTAGAGCTCACACAGGGCTGGGAATAATTTGTATTCCTACCAGCCAGAGGATAAAGACCTTGTAATACGTGAGGGCATAGTGAACACATTTTAGAAGACTATCACCTTAGTAACTGGGATTTATTGAGCCTTAGATTAAATCTGCTTAAGATCTGTCCTACTGAAAAGTAGGACCTGTCCTACTTAAGAGTAAAGCCTTAAAAATATCCTGCTAATTCTAAGTAACTTCACTGTACTCCAGGAAAGACTCTAATAATATTTAAAAAGATACAGCAAAATCTAAGAAATAATAATGAAAAATTCACAACATCTGACATTCTATAAAATATTATCAGTTATGCAAAGGAACACAGAAATATAACTGTTAATCATGAGAAAATCAACAGTAGAATCAGAATCAGAAATGAGATATAATGGAACTAGGAGACAAAGATGTTAACGACTATTATAAATATTGTTCTGTATGTTCAAGAAAGTAGAAGAAAACATGATCATAATGTAGAGAGAAATGTAAGGTATAAAAAAGATGCCAGTGAAAATTCTGGAGTAAAAATATAATTTGTAAAATGAAAAATACAATGAATAAAGTTAAGAGGCAATTATGCATTGCAAACATTATACAGATAGCAAATGAAATTACCCAAAATGAAGAAAGAGAGAAAAGATCAAAATAAAAAGCATATCAGTAATATGTGGTACAATATTAAATGAAATAACATGCGTTGGAGTCCCAAAGGAGAGAAGAGAGATGACAGAACAGAAATATATTTGAAGATATGTTTGTAAAATTTTTCCAAATTTGATGAAAACTATACATCCACAGATAGAGAACCCAGTAAAATTCAGCTTAAAGAAGAAATTACATCAAGAAATGTCATAATCAAATGCTGAAAGTCAGGAATAAAGAAAAACTACTTAAAGGAGACATAGCAAAAAAAAACATGTTGTATACAGAACAAAGACAAAAATTAAAACACTTCCATTCAGAAGCTATACATGTCAGAAGACCATGGAAGAATGTCTGTAGATAAGAGAAAACATTTTTTTTTTTAAGCAAGAATCTTTTACTCTGTGAGAACAGCTTCCAAATTTGAAGGTGAAATAAGGACTTTTCCAGACAAACATAAGTTGAAAGAATTCATCACTGACAGACTGGTATTAAAAGAAATTTTAAAGAAAATCTTTCACAGAAAATATTAATGGAAATTTTGATCTGCGCAATTAAATGAAAACTGCAGGGAATGGTTAAAAGTGTGGAAAGATATAATTTATATATTCTCTCACTTTTAATCTCTTCAAAACATGGTTGACTATTAAAACAAAAATAGTGAAGTATTATTGGATTTAGAGTATACATAGAAGTAAAATGTTTACTGACAATAGCAAAAAGAATAGGGAAATAGAAATATACTCTCATAAGATTTTTATAGTGTATGGAAAGTGAAATAATAGTATATGAAGGTAGATTATTATAAGTTAAAAATGCATAGATGAGCCCTAGAAAATCTACTAAAAATTAAACAAAGATGTGTACCTACTAAGTCAATAGTATAGATAAATAGAATAATAAAATATATAAAAAAGGAAAATTAAACTAGATGGGATACACATATATATAAATAGCAACATGTAATATTTAAATCCAGCAATGTCAATGACTACATTTAATATTAATAGTCTAAACATTCTAATGAAAAGGCAGAGATTGTCAGAATTAAAAACAAAAAAGGTCTATCTATATGCTATCTATAAAAAAAATCCACTTTTGCAGAAACAAAAAGTTTAAAAGTAAAATAATGCAAAATATAGACCAAGAAAACACAAATCAAAAAAAAAAGTTTCTATATTATTAACCAAAAGATATGAAAATAAGTAATATTATCATGAATAAAAAGGAAATTTTTATTAGCTAATTGGCTCAAGAAGATATAATAATCCTTAAATGTGTATTCACCTAATAACAGAGTTGCAAGATAAAGCAAAAATTAGAACTGAAAGAACAGAGAAATCCAAAAATAGAGTTAAACATTTCAACACTGTCTTAGTAACTGATAGAATAAAAGCAGATAGAAATTCAATAAAGATGTAAAAGAATTAAACATTTCCATTAAACTTGATCTAACTGATGTGTATGGAACAATCTCTCCAGCAACAGTAGGCTTCACATTCTTCTCAAAAGCACCAGAGATTGTTGCATGTTCAAGGTCATAAAATAAGTCTTGAACAATCTAAAAGCACGGAAATAATGAAAAGTGTATTCTATGACCAAAATGGAATTAAAGTAAATATCAATATAAAAATAATATCTGGAAAATTGCCAAGTATTTTGAAATTAAAGTAAACTCATTTTTAAAATAACTCATGGATTGAAGAAAATAATAGCAAAGAAAATTAGACAAAAACTGAACTTAATGAAAATAAACCAAAATGTGAGATTCTAAAAATAGCTCAAGCGGTTTTTAGAAGGAATATGTTATTAAACAATTATATTAGATAAGAAAAAAAGGCTCAAATTAACCATCTAAGTTTCTAATTTAAGAATGGGAATGAAAGGGAAGGTTACTGTTTCAGATCTCATAGCTATTAAAAGGATAATAAAACACACAAGGAAAATTGTAGGCCCAGGACTATGAACAAACATTTAAAAAATAAATATTGCTAACTCCATGCCAACTCTTGCAGAAAACAGAGAGTAAGAAAACATATCCCAAATCATGTTATGCTCCTAGACATACTCTGCATAAAATCCAACAAAGATATTACAAGAAAAGAAAACTACACACCAATATCCTTCATGAGCATAGACAAGAAATTCTTTGACAAAATGTTATAAACACAATCTAGCAATTCATAAAAAAGTTAATAAATCGTGTCCAAATATGGCTTATCCCTCAAATGCAAGATAGAGTTAACAAGAAAATTAATCAATATGATTCACCATATTATCAGGTTAAAAAATAAAGAAACATACAATCATCTTAACAGATTCAGAAAAAGCATTGGACAGATCTACAAAATTCCTGATAAACACTTGATAAACTAGGAATGAAATGAAACATCCTCAATCTAAGAACAACAACAACAACAAAAAAGACACGTGCAGAGGAACCTACAGCTAATATCCTAAGAATGGTGAAAGAAATATTCTCTAAGATTGGGAATGGGAAAAAGATGTCTAATCTCATAATTGTGATTCTTGATTTCATTGGCAGTCCCATCATTTGCAAAAATGCAAGAGAAGAAAAGGAAACAAAAGGTGCTATGCGAAGAAGACTGTCAGCAAGTCCATTTTGCCTCACGCCAGAGCCAAAATTTCTACCTAGTTTTTTATTACTATTTATAAAATTAATATTTTCATATTCATCTAATAATAATAATTTTGGTTCTAATCTGAGGCAGGAAATTCCAACACAAATATACTATATATTTCACAAGTATACAAGGATAAGACTATGTGTGTGTATAAACATTGGAGCAGGTTCCCCTGGTCAAAGGGGGACTGTCTTGGGGGTAAAGGAAGAAATTAGAAATTGTCGATTGCCAGTCATGAGCTGAGGAGTATGAGTAATTCAAACATGCATCTGAAAGCCATAGAAACATTTTATACATCTGAAAAAAAAAATTCAATACTAGTCGCTATGAATGAACCAACTAAAGAAGGAGAAGCTGAAAAAATAATTGTTATAATGAGATTCCTGAGAATATGCACAATTGGATATATTGGCATCGAAAGGAAAAGCAACATGTTCTCCACTATACCTGGATGACAAAGGAAAGGATAGATGAAGATGTCAAATTTGTAGACCTGGTAGCAAAAAGTTGAAATAATTCCCAATTGATGGCCTCTTGTTCCTCAATATTAGAGGTAAGGTCATTTGCTAAGGATGAAGAGGCATTAACAATTTAAAGAGCATGGGAAAGATTTGAATCGAGCTTTTTTAGAAAGTGAAAGGGTACGTTAATCAGGAAAATGTAGGATACACACATAATCAGTTATATATATTCATATACCACTTATAAATACAAATCTACTCATGAAAATAAGACAAAGTATATACAATAGTGTTAAAAGAGGTTATCCCTGAATAATGACATAAAATTTGCTATTTATCTCCTTTTTTTTCTAAAATGAAAAGTTATAACTTTTACTACCAAATTTTTAAGAACTGAAACAGGTTTTTATGATGGTACTAATTTATGAGTTAGAGACAATAATTTGGCTACGTCCAGTAGCAGGAATAATCAGATGAAGAGGTTGCATGGAAAGAGCATCTTCCCAACTTATCATCCATATATTTTGTAAACAAACGAATGAACAAAAACCCCACCTGGAGCAGAATTTTCAGATTTACAATAGCAAGCAGAGCATGATGTCAATGGCATTTCTAAAGATAAATTATGTGTCTTGACCTAAATTTAATAGTAGTTTACATTAGTAGTAGTTTTTGTTAACTTTCCCAACTCATATCGAAATGGACTAGTTAGTTACATATTCAACCCATACAATTGATGCCAAGGTGTTTCCTATTCTTAATAAGAATATTGGAAGCCAAAGGGAATGAGAGATCTTTTTTCCTTGAGTAATATTGCAAGATAACAACAGAACTGGGATCAAAATTGGACTTATCCAGATGTTGAATTTTGTGCTCAGCTGAATGAAGTCCATATGACCTTCTTGGTGCTTCTACCATTCTCCAAAGTCTGCATCTGTTTTATTTACTGCTCCATTGAGAAAGGTCCCTAAATAGTCGCAATATGTAAAGTATGTGAGAACAAGAAAGATTTGAAGATATAGTATTATAATCAATCAAGCTAAAATTAGTTTCCTTCTGTTTCCAATATTCTCCCTGACCCAAAATGTTCCAAAATCAGACAGCAACCAGGTGGGAGATATTTATTTCTGTGTTTTAAATATACTTTAAACAACTTAGGGTCAAATAAAGTTTAAAGTTGTGTCAAGACAGTTAGGTTTTCTCAAACTCAGGTAGAGATAGTTTTCCATCCAGGTGTAGTACAGATGTTATATTTCGATGTTAAAGGTAATTAAATTAAAAATATTCTCAGACCCATTGTTTTCAGTTCCTGTCTGTCTGGTTAAACGTCCTCAATTGCAATCTGTCATACAGGATATATTTCCAGTATTGTCTTTTTCTCCAGCCCCTCTCCTACTTAATTGCATGTAAATTATGGTGTTTTTATATCTCTGGAAAACAAAAAATAAAAATTTAGCTTCCAGATTTTCATTGTTACCTTGGAAGAGATGTTCCACATTCTAAGATATACTTTGCCATTTGATAAGACAACCGTGCCACTATGTCCTTGTGGTATTTATTAAAATTCTCTAGCATGAGTTCTCAAACTTAGCATCATCTGGAAATACCAGAAGCTTACAAGATTTCATACCTTACTGGATTTCTGTTACGGTAACTGCATAATTTATTGTCCAAACAGGACACTTTTATAAGTTAAAGGGGCAAGGGCAATATTAAAAATAATATCTACACAAAGGCTTAAACGGGGACTATCTGAAGTAAACCAGGTATAAGGTCTGGAACCAAACTATGTTAAGCCTACAATCTGTAACCCCACATGGCTACGAGGTAGCATCATTTGGATATCAATGTTTCTTTTCCCAAATCAGCTTATTTCCTCAATTTTCCCATCTCTTTATATTGTACCACAATCCTTTTAGCTCCTATAGTTTAGAATAGCAAAATCACTTTTTTTAAAAAAACTTATTCTCTTTCCTTTACTTGGAATAGCCATTCATCCATCAAGCTCTTTTCATTTGTTTTTTCTTCATATTATCTCTTGGATTAAAATCATCTCTTTACTCTCAGCACCCTAGTCTAAGTCCATAATAACTAACAACATTTCTACCCTCATTCTGATATATTTTTAAAATTATTTTCAAAATATCTATCTAGTTAACACACATAGGCATTTTTCTATTGCTCTTTAGATAAATATATTTCTTAGCTGAATACTTAATGCTTTATTTTTGGTACCATACCACCATTACATGTGTGCTTGCATGCACACACTTACTCTGTTCTATTACCTTAATATTTTGTTCTTGCTGGACCCATTTCTTATGATATTCTTCAAGATGAAGTACAATGTGACGGAAGAGCATATCCAACACTTACTTGCTGTGTAGTCCTGGGCAAGTTATAGTTATTTAATTTCTTTTTGCCTTTTTTTTTTTTTCATTTATTTTCAAGGTTTGTTTTAAAAGCTTTGTTGTGGGACACTGTACTGTGCACTATAGGATATTTAGCTGCATCCCTGGTGTTGCTACCCACTAAATACTTAGAACACCCTTCTCCTAAGTTTTGATAATCAAAAATGTTTCCAGGTATTTCCAAATGTCTTCTGGGGGTAAGACTGCTCCTGATTGAGAATCACTGTGTTAGATAAGGCTAATAACAGTTCAGATCTTATGGAATTTTTCTGCAAATTAAATATTTAACATATTAAACATGCTTTGAAGAGTACTAGCACATGAGAAGAGTTATAGAAATGCCAGCATACTGCTTTCATGTAATCTAAATCCTCCCCTCCTTCCAGAGATGTGAAACCTTCAAAGTACAAGAATTTGCTCCTTTGTCTCCTACAATATATTTTGAGATAAGATCTTCAATTTTGTCAATACCCTTTTTTCCAACAATAATGTATTTTCTTTTCCTTTAACATTTTATTTTCTTCTAACATCTCCAAGCAATATATCTACCCTTCATATAATTTATTCTGCCATAACAAAATCCTACCAGGATTTTAGAGAAAGGTTGACAATTACTTTACCTAAGTGATATCAACACCTGGGACAAAGGAGATGCTAACTAAATGGAAGCCATTTTTATTTGAAGATGACATAGTTGCTATAGTCTATCTTTGAATGATACATCTTTTTCTAGGCAGGCATACTTATGACAAAGGAAAATAATGTCAGGCTTGGAAAAAAGTATTTATGGCAAGTTTAAGCATGTAGCACACATAGACTGCACCAGAATGGGCCATTATTTTATATTTTTTGAACTGTCCTCAGGTTCAAAGGAGAAACCTGGAAGGAATAGCCTGGGATATACGGGGTTGATCTATAATTCTATAGTCTTAACATTGCTCTGGATTTGTTAATTATATAA
Source organism: Pteropus alecto (assembly GCF_000325575.1). Lineage (NCBI taxonomy): Eukaryota > Metazoa > Chordata > Mammalia > Chiroptera > Pteropodidae > Pteropus > Pteropus alecto. Next base: position 13,929,095 of record NW_006432447.1, on the reverse strand, counting down.
ATATTAACCATAGCTTTGGATTTCTAAAATCACAAACATAGCCTTCACCCATAGATAAAAGAATGTATTCATAAACAAATAGAGAGGAATGAGGAAGCTTACTTTAAAAAGGATACACCACCTTCTTGGGTTGAAGAAATGCAGTGAAATTATTATAATTTCAAAAGCAAAGGAGCAACTTAAGAGTTCTGATTGTGTCTCCAAAAGTTGTTTGCTCAGGAAATCAAGCTGGAACTGAGCTGGTTTGAAAGTTTGCTTTAGTTTTACCACTAAAAAAGGTGTAATGAGCAAAAGAAAATAAAAAGTAAAACACTGATTCAGCCGGAGGAAAAGAGAGATTTCCTTAACAGAATGACTATAATCTTAACAGCTGACAGACATATATTCTGAATGCATTAGAAAAGGAATGAAGAGGAAATTTAAATATTACCGGAGCAGGTTCCAAAGTAATAAAACAGGAATATTTGCATATTCTCATAGAGCAGCCTGATATGATTTTACCAAGCAGCTAGGTCCAGAAATCAACTGAGAAATAGTATCATGATACCAAATGCAGTCTATAGTAAGAGTAAGTAGAGGAATATCTCTTAAAGGTTTGAATAGTAAAAGCAGTGATTACAGAAGTTTTGAATGGATTTGAAAGGGAAGCATGAAAGATTATTATAGAATACTTAAAACACTATAGGAAGGTTTTCTCAATTACTTACGTAGCTATGACATTTCCTGTGTCTTAAGAAAATGTACTCCTGAAATTTATGACTAAGAAAAATCTCAACAAAGATGATGTATCTTTGCCTCAAAACTGGGAAGGACAATGATAAATCTGGTCCAAGCCTGAGCTGGATATTGATTTGATGGTTGAGAATCTCCTTCTGGGTAGAATTATCTAACTCAGGGAAGTGAAGTTGGACAAGATTCAGATGAACAGTTGATGCCTTTGGTAGACTTGGAACTTTGTATATCACCACAGGAAGAACCAGAGTATGCTTGGGTTGCAAAATGGAGAAGAGTATGTTAGAAAGATGAATATCTGGACCAAAAATCAAAGAAAAGGAAAAAATATTGCACTAAAATCCATTATATTGCTGAGTTTACATGTGATAAAAAATAAAATAGCCACTATTTAAAAAACATTAAACCATTAGAAGCTTAACTGAGCCTTGTTGAAAGGACAGAGCACAGCAAAGAGAAATGAAATTTTAGAGGCGTATCTCACTATTGAGGACAAAACATGTTATAAAAAAATACTGTTCAAAGATTAGACATTCCATATTCCTAGGACACAAGTTTTATGAACATGAATAGCAGCAATTCAGGCACATACAGAAAATGTTCCTCCAGTTAGAACCAATGTAGTGTTCAGTGAGAAAACATTCATAGGAGACAGGTTCATCCACCATAGTAATTTCTAAGCAAGAAATGATGGAAGCTGCCAGTGGAGTCTGAAGTAAATATACTTGCTCACCAGACTAGAGCAGGTATCCTCCATCTTAGCTGTATGTTAGAATCACTTGGGGAACTATTATAAACCCCATTGCCCAGGGTAATATGCTAATCAGTAGTTTAAAGCTCCCTAGACAATTAAAATCCACTGCCAAAATAAAAACCACTGTGGCAAAGGCTGTGTCATTAAAAACTAGATTAAAGTCACCCTCAATGCAGCACTGAGATGCCAGAAAAAGTGTGCCAAGGTGAACAGGAGATTAGGATTTTTTAAAAAATAAAAGATGGAAAAGAAAGGGACTTCTTTTAAAGCCTAGTGGCTGGAGCAAATTTCTAAGCTTTGCAAGAAAATTGTTGAGTCTCAAATACCACTTCCAGATTGAGAGACAACAGTATGCATACCTCCTCCCCCAACACAGTGTGCTAATATTAATTTGTCACTGAGAGACCTCAGAGACCCCTCTCTTTAGTTTAATTTCATTCATACAACTATTCCAAACAATCAGCATAAGATAGCATTTAAGGCTGAAACCAAGATTTCTCTATAACCTTGTTCACTGAGATACCACGCAAGTTTTGCGATGGTCCTTGCCAACACTAAATCTTGGATTCTAGAAACATGATCTTGCCTGGGATAACAGTTTTTGAGCTGAGAATTAGCATTTTCTAAATCTTGTGGCAGTGAAGCCAGTACATGATAATACTGTGTATCTTTGTATCTTCTGAATTGTTTAAAATGAGACAAATCAGAGATTTAGTATGAAGCAAAACTTTGAATTCTGAAAGAAACATATGCGATCCACAGAGAAACAGGACTGGATACAACTGCAAACATGAACTTGAAGAGTATAAATTTTGGATTTAAATTTTTTGAATTTTAACTCATAAGGGTAAGATGGCTTATTTTTTAATTTAAATTTCTTTGACTTCAGCTTATAAAAATATTAATTTGAGGTTTTTAATTTCTCCTCATGAAATCTATAATAGTAGGGACTTATATTAAAAATGCTACATTTCTCTATTGTCGACAATTTTATTATTAGATATTTAATTCATTTATCTTATCTTGTTGCAGAAACTGTGATGGGCTAGTTGGACAACATTAGATATAATTTGGGATGAAAAAATAGAATAGTGAGCTTTGGGTTTTCAGCCTTGGTTGGAGCCTAGAGTTTGATTTAATGAAGTAATAGTTCTAAGTCACTTTAGAGCTCTCTGAGGCAAAATTTTGTCATCTAGCAGTTGTCACAAGTGAATATCCAACAGAGCAGTGGTTCTTCTTGGAGACTTAGTCTCAGGAAAATGGGAGCTGAACTCTCCTGACAGTTTGAGTTCTCCCACCCTGAAGCAGATAGCCTCATTCTTCATTAAACACAGATTTAATGAAGCCAGTAGATTAAAAGAATAAAAAGCTATTCTCCACCCAAAGCTTCTGTCCATTTCTTGAACTCCACTGTAAAGACAATTCTGTCTCACTGCTCTCCTAAGGATAGGCAGGAGCGACATAAAATTCTTGGTTTTAGAAGGACAATCTAAGCATGGGTGGTCTTTTCCCACTTTTTTGGAAGTAAGCTTCCGAGCAGCACATATTCTCTTGCTCTTCCATGCCACACGTGTGTACGTGTGGAGGAAAGCTTTCTCCAGTCCAGTGCTGACTGGACTGAATGGGGAAAAGCTGTTCAAGTTCGGGTTTAGAATTGCAAAGATTACTTCCTTCACATATTTAAATTATGTCCTCCAATATCAGCTTACTAAAGTTTTTGTTTGTTTGTGTACCTCGCTCCTTTGTCCTATTTCTCAATTTAATCATTTTTTTCTTTATTGATCTATGGAGGATCACTGGCATATTTGTATGCTCAAGATATGGTAAGTACTATGCATAAAATATGAATAGATTGATGTCAGGTGAATAATGGCAGCTGATGCATGATCTCATAGAACAAAATAATAAACTTTCTACCTGTGTGGTTATCTTAGAGATTCCATTGATTATGTTTTTCTTTATAGTCAAAAGAAAACCAAATAATAATACCTTGGACAATTAAAAAAACATTCAATTTTATTTACCATCAAAGAAATGCAATATACAACTACACACAATTTTTACTTTCAGCCAAGATGTAGCATCAGGAATCAGATTTACCCTGCTCCCTGAAACAACCAAATATCTGAACGTGGGAGAAGGGATGGAAGAAAGAGATTATAAAAGAGCATGGGGAAACTTTTCTGGGACAATGGATATGTTAATTATCTTTATTGTGGTGACTGTCTTGTGGGTGTTTACAGTAGTCCCCCCTTATCACAGTTTCGTTTTCTATGGTTTCAGTTATCGTGGTCAACAGTGGTCCAAAAATTAAATAGAAAATTCCAAAAATAAACAACTCATAAATTTTAAATTTCATGCTATTCTGAGTAATGCGATAAAAATCTCATGCCACCCCACTTCAGCCCACCAAAGGAATGAATTATCTCTTTTCCAGAGTATTTACACTGAATATGGTACCCACCAGTTAATCACTTAGAAGCCATCTTGGTTATCAGATCAGTTATCAGAGAGAAAGAGAGGGAGCACATTTACATAATTTTTATTACAATATGTTGTTATAATTGTTCTATTTTATTATTAGTTATGGTTGTTAATATCTTTCTGTGCTTAATTTATAAGTGAACCTTTATCATAAGCATTTATGTATAAGAAAAAACAGTATATATAGGGTCCAGTACTCTCTGTGGTTTCAGGAATCCACTGGGGGTCTTGGAATGTACCCCACACAGACAAGGGAGGACTACTGTATACTTGTCAAAATTTAGCAAATGGTGTATTTTATGTGAAGATTATTGTATGTTAATTATACTTTAATGAAACTGTTATACACACACATACATATACAGAATGTTTAAAAGTGCATACAATGAGTTTTGACAAATGTATGCACCCTGTAGCCAATACCCTAAACAAAATATAGGGACATGAAATTATCCTAAAAGTCCCCTCATGCTCATTTTCAGTCTATTTAGTTCCAGAATTAGTATGCTGATTGCTATCCCTAGAAATATATATTTACATAATATTATAAATTATCATGTTATATATTTATATTATAAATGTTATATTATAAATTATTATATCATAAATTAATAATTAATTTTCAACAATCTTGAAATTCTAAAAAATTAGAAACATAAAGTATGTCCTCTTTTACCTTCACAATTTTTTTATGCTAAATCCTCCTCTCTGTTAATCTTAGTGCATGTATTTGATCATTTGACGTTATCCCACAGCTGACATAGGCTCTGCTCTTTTTCAGTCTTTTTTCTCTCTATTCTTCATTTCAGATAATTTCTATCAATCTGTCTCTAAGCTGATCGATCCATTATTTTACAGTGTTTATTCTGCTATTAAATTAATGTATTTTTAAATTTCACATATGTCTATATTTTATATCTAGGTTTTCTCTTTTGCTATTTTTTCAGTTTCTACTTCTTTAATAAAATTCTCTGTCCCCTCATTCTTTCCACCTCTTTCTATGAATTCTTCAATTTGTCAATAAAAGTTATTTTAAAGGCCTTGTCAATTACTTCTACTATCTGTGTTACCTGTGGGTTAGTCCAAGCGAATGTTATTTCATGAATATAAATTCTATTTACTTGCTTCTTTGCATGTCTTGCAATTTTTTTTTTTATTGTATAGAGATATTGTCTATGGAAGAATAACAGAGGTTGAAGAATACTGTCAATTTATCACTACTACTACTATGACTACTACTACGACGACTACTATGACTACTATTACTACTACTACTGCTACTACTTCTATCTCTATTCCCTGAGAGTGAAAACTCTTTCAGTCATCTGTTTGCTAAAGGAAAGAGATTTCACCATGAGTCTGTGACTGAGCCACAATATTAAGAAAACTGAGTCACGACCCACTACTTGTGTTATTGCTGCTTTCACTGCCATTACTGCCCCTACTGTCATCCAAATTAGACTTTTTTTTTTTTTTTTTTCAGAAAAAGAACTGGTCGGAACGACTGGAGAGCTTGACCCAGCTTAAAGGTGGCAATAAAGGGAAGGGGGGTAAAGCTGTGTGAGACAACCCAGGATCTTTCTGCTGTTTTAGTTCCACTTCCATTTTATGTTTCTCCTAAAAATTAGAGGAAAGGAGACACAGAGAACTTTGTTATGCCATGGAAACTATTAAGTATTGTGTTTGAGGATTTTCAAGATTTTAATCCATCTACCTCTGCTACTGTTGCCAGTGGCTCAGCGGCTTTCTTTTCACTCTCAAAGTTTTAGGTCTCTGGCAGGCTTTCTTTATCATCTGTCTATATCCAGACCCATTTTTCGCCCCAGAACCTTGTGCAGCTCACTGCTCAACTATGCAGGGCTCCATTCTCTGGAAATCAGTTCATCAAGGCTTTCTCGCATCTGGAATTCTTAAATAGTCACATAAATATGTGTGACATTTATATTACCTATATTTTGCTTGCTGTTACTACGAGTGAAGGTCTTCTATGTTTTCTCACATTCACTAGAAGTGAAAATCCACTGAAGATCTATTTAAGTGTTACAGGGGGAAATTAATCTTTTCTGGACTCATTAGGGAGTGGCATGAAGATCTGACATGATTATCACCTTACAGAGGATTTCCCAATCTCTTCACTGTTATGCGGACATCTTGGGCAGGCTAATTTTGTGTGTGTGTGTGTGTGTGTGGCGGGGGGGAAGTCAGTGGAGATTGTCCTTTGCATTATGGAATGTTCAGTAGTATCTCTGGTTCTACCTACCGCAGGCCAGGAGCAACCCCTCCCTACACTGTGACAAGCAAAAATGTCTCCAGACATTGCCATGAGCAGTCCCACATTTTTTCTTTATTATCTTTACAAGTGTTTTGGCGAAATGGGTCCAGAATGTGACTTTTTCAGTTAAAATGGAAAGAAAAAAGTTTTAGCTTATTTCTAAGATTGGTTTTAATTTTAAATGGGTATGCTTTTTTTGTAAAGTAAATAAATCTCAAAATTTTATCAAAGACATCTCAGTGTTAAAGCAGTCTTTTAAAATAATTTTCTACAGTACAGAATTAGAAAACATTGCAATTGCAATGTTTCCACCCAAACAAATACTCAGGTGATGATGATGATGATGATAACTGAGAGCCCCCATGGAAAGTCTGCACAACTTGGCAAAGGAGGCAGGCTAAGGTCACACCATGAAGCATATGTATGGAAGCCTGTATCATAAGAATAGTCCTAGTGACAGGAATGAGGATAAGATCCTTGGCCAAAAGTGTCCCAAATGTCCATCTTGTCCCTGGCATAGAATCTGGTTTTTAATGCCAAAACTTGTGGAGGATGGATTCCTTTAGTTTGGAATCCATCTGCCACCCTTCATCATCTCCAATTTTTTATTAGAAGGACAGATTTATATCGTAGCTTATCTGTTTTCATTCCGACATTGGGCTAAACAATCTGCTATGAAAGCTAGGTCACCTCAGACTATTGTAAGAGTTTGCTTTCAATGATGGCAGAAGAAGAAAAAAAAAGCAGAGATTCTGTGACTAAATATAGAGAGGCTCTAGTTAAAGAATACAGATACTTCAGGAGGAACACAATTTTTGCTACTTTATGAAAACAAAATTTATAATAAATAGAATAGCATCTTTGGAAAATTCCACTTGGGTCTTAAGATATTATAGAATATTTTGTTCATCCTTAGCTTTTATTTTTCTGCTTTTTTTCTTTTTTTGGCTACTATAAGTGTACTTGGAACTTCTTATTCATTGAGTCAATCAAGCTTTCGTCTCAGGAAAAAGAAAAACTCTTAATGCCCAATCAGTACAAAGGGGACAGTTCATTCTTGTCAGTAAATGTTTTAGATGTTTAATCCTATAAGAGGTACTTCAAGAGTAATTTTAGCCAAGCAGTTGGTTAAGTTGGGATAAAAAGACTTTTAAACTCTCAGATTTAAAGCAGCATTGAAAAACTGATGTACTTTAATGTGATTTCCTGTGCTTGGAGAGAAAGGAGAAATGTTTTTTATAATGATTTCCAGTATGTATATAGGCTAGTTGAAAGTCATAAAAAGTACAATTGAGAGTTTTCACGAAAAGTAAAAGTGTTCAGCTGTAGATGATCATGCCAATGGTTCTTTCACTTACAAACTACAGAATTCCAGAGTGTGGAAGTCTGTGGTTTCCTAGGGAACTTCTACAGACTCCCATGAACATTGCTATCCAATACCAGCATATATTATACCTTCCCTTTTGTTACTATAGATAAATTCTCCAGGCTCCTATGTAAAGACAATTCTAATAATGAACTAGTTCCTGTATCATCCTACCTATTTAAAGACATATGCTTACAATGCTCTGTTCTTTGCACAATATCATCAATTTATCATCTGTGAGTAACCGCCATCAGCATACAAACCTATTACTTATCCCACATTAAAATAATTATAAAAATTTCTTTTAACTCCATTTCCCAATCAGATACCAGTCCACCTTTCTATGCTCTTTCACAGTAAAAATCCACGAAAGTATTGTTTATAATTATTCTCTCTAATTTCTCTCCTCCTATTCTCTCCTAAATCTTCAGCAGTCAGAATTTTGTCCCCAACACTGCATTGAAATTGTTCTTTTCAGAGTCACTAATGACCTCTAAGGTTCACTTAGTAGAGGTCTCAGTCTTCATCTTATATGACCTATCAGCAATAGATCACGTTCTCCTTGATGCATGTTCATAACTTGGCTTCCAGTGAAATACTGTTTTCTTCCAATGTCTTTAGTCACTCAGCCTTAGTTTCTGAGGTAGATTTTACTAATCAATTCTATCATTCACCTCCCTCACATACACATCTTTGCAAAAACGAAAAAACAAAACTTTATAATGCTCAGCCATTGTAGGTGTAGCTCATTTCTTTGTGTGGGTTTGGGTTAAACTGTGTGACTTGCTTTTGTCAATGGTTTATTAGCAAATGTTTTGCAAGAAGAGTCATGAAAAAAACCGTTGCCATGAGAAGGATGTTCTTGGACTTGCCCAATGGAGGCCTGAAATTTGGAGCAGAGCTGCCGCAGATAAGCTGCCCTGGCCCAGCCCTGCCTAAAACGAAGCTTCAAACTAAGCTGCAGACACATGGGTGAGCATAGTGAAGATCAGCTAAGCCCAGTCCAGAGCAACTAATTCTAAGACTGGCAGGCTAAACAAACACTTACTGTGATACCTCTGAGATTTTGGTGATTGTTTAGAATGCAGGATTTTTGTGGCCTGAGTTAACAGATGTAGTCTTCTCTCCTTATTTCTCCTATTCTATATAACTCCTTAACATGGAGTGACTTGGGCATCAAACTTTGAACCTCTTCTCATCAGTTATTAATTCATAACATCGTATTTCTCCCTTTATTTATATTAAGTAATACCTACACTAAAGGGAGAAGCACAAAATTATATGATAAACCCAAACTTAGGAACTAAAGGTCTTGATTCTAGGAGTGGTATAAAGTAATGGGTAAAGAGCAGGCTCTTGAAGCCAAGATACTCAATGGGAAAAAGATAATCTCTTCAGTAAATGGTCCTGGGAAAACTGGATAACCACATGCAGAAGAATAAAATTGGACCTCAATTTATACCACACACAAAATTAACTTCAAATTGATTAAAGACTTAAGCAAAACCTGATACTATAAAACCACTAGAAAAAAAACATAGGTCAAAAGCTCCTTGATGCTGATTTTGGAAATGATTTTTTGATATGACACCAAAAGCACAATCAACAAAGGAAAAAATTAAAAGTAAGGCTTTTAATTAAAAGTAAGACATCAAACTAAAAATCTTCTGCACAGCAAAAGAAACAACAAAATTAAAAAAGGCAAGCTATGGAATATGAGAAAATATTTGCAAATCATATATCCAAAATACATAAAGAACTCATACAACTCAATACCAAAACAAACAAACTGAATAAACATTTTTCAAAAGAAGACATAAAAATTGCCAAATGATACATGAAAAGATTCTCAGCATAGCTAATCATGAGGGAAATGCAAATCATAACTAATCATGAGGGAAATGCAAATTAAAACCATAATGAGATATCACCTCACACCTATTAGAATGGCTACCATCAAGAAGACAAAAGATAAAAACAAGTGGAGGTGAGGACGTGAAGAAAAGAGAACATTTATGCATTATTGGTAGGAATACAAATTGATTCAGCCACTATGGAAAACAATGTGGAGGTCTCTCAAAAATTTAAAAATAGAAATACCATATGATCTAGCAATCCTGGTTCTGTGTATATATCTAAAGGAAATGAAAACAGAATCTTGAAGAGATATCTGCACTCCCATGTTCACTGAAGCATTATTCGCATTTGCCAAGATATGGAAACAACATAAGTGTCCATCTATGGATGAATATATAAAGAATATGTGATTGATACACATATACATACACACACGCCGGAATATTATTCAACCATAAGAAAGAAAAAAATTCTGCCATTTGTGACAATATGGATGGATCTCACGGGCATTATGCTGAGTGAGACAAGTCAGATAGAGAAAGACAAATACTGTATGATACCACTTACATGTGGAAACTTAAAAAGTCAAACTTATTGAAAGAGTAGAATGGCAGTTACCAAGGGCTGGAGATTGAGGCAAATGGGGAGATGCTGGTCAAATAGTAAAAACTTCCAGTTATAAGATGAATGAATTCTAAGGACCTAATGTAAAGCATGGTGATTATAGCTAATAATTCTATATCGTTACTTGAAAGTTGCTAAGAGAGTAAATTTTAAATGTTTTCACCATAAAAATAAATAGTGATTATATGTCACGATGAAGGTAACACTAGAGTGGCAGCCATTTTGTAATGTATAGGTGTATCAAATCAATACATTGCATGCCTTAAACATATACAATGCTACATGTTAATTATATCTCAATTAATTTAGGATTGGGGAAGAAAAGGCTCTTTAATGATATAGTTGGGGTCCGTAGCCTAGTTCAGCTGTGGGACCTTGGGGGTAAATTACTTTAGAAGTCTTTGTGTCTCAGTTTCCTTATCTATAAAATAAACAAAAGAAAATATTAACAGAGGATCAATATGAGAATTAAATAAAAAAACTTACACTAAGTTCTTAGTATACTGGATGACATATAGTGTCCTAGTTTGTTCAGGCTGCATTAACAAAATACCATAGACTAGTTGGCTTATAAATGGCAGAAATTTATTGCTCACAGTTCTGGAGATTGGAAATCTGAGATCAGGGTACCAGCATGATCTGGGTGAGGGCCCTCTTCAGGCACAGACTCCCTATAGATAAATTCTCCAGGCTCCTATGTAAAGACAATTCTAATAATGAACTAGTTCCTGTATCATCCTACCTATTTAAAGACATATGCTTACAATGCTCTGTTCTTTGCACAATATCATCAATTTATCATCTGTGAGTAACCGCCATCAGCATACAAACCTATTACTTATCCCATATTAAAATAATTATAAAAATTTCTTTTAACTCCATTTCCCAATCAGATACCAGTCCACCTTTCTATGCTCTTTCACAGTAAAAATCCACGAAAGTATTGTTTATAATTATTCTCTCTAATTTCTCTCCTCCTATTCTCTCCTAAATCTTCAGCAGTCAGAATTTTGTCCCCAACACTGCATTGAAATTGTTCTTTTCAGAGTCACTAATGACCTCTAAGGTTCACTTAGTAGAGGTCTCAGTCTTCATCTTATATGACCTATCAGCAATAGATCACGTTCTCCTTGATGCATGTTCATAACTTGGCTTCCAGTGAAATACTGTTTTCTTCCAATGTCTTTAGTCACTCAGCCTTAGTTTCTGAGGTAGATTTTACTAATCAATTCTATCATTCACCTCCCTCACATACACATCTTTGCAAAAACGAAAAAACAAAACTTTATAATGCTCAGCCATTGTAGGTGTAGCTCATTTCTTTGTGTGGGTTTGGGTTAAACTGTGTGACTTGCTTTTGTCAATGGTTTATTAGCAAATGTTTTGCAAGAAGAGTCATGAAAAAAACCGTTGCCATGAGAAGGATGTTCTTGGACTTGCCCAATGGAGGCCTGAAATTTGGAGCAGAGCTGCCGCAGATAAGCTGCCCTGGCCCAGCCCTGCCTAAAACGAAGCTTCAAACTAAGCTGCAGACACATGGGTGAGCATAGTGAAGATCAGCTAAGCCCAGTCCAGAGCAACTAATTCTAAGACTGGCAGGCTAAACAAACACTTACTGTGATACCTCTGAGATTTTGGTGATTGTTTAAAATGCAGGATTTTTGTGGCCTGAGTTAACAGATGTAGTCTTCTCTCCTTATTTCTCCTATTCTATATAACTCCTTAACATGGAGTGACTTGGGCATCAAACTTTGAACCTCTTCTCATCAGTTATTAATTCATAACATCGTATTTCTCCCTTTATTTATATTAAGTAATACCTACACTAAAGGGAGAAGCACAAAATTATATGATAAACCCAAACTTAGGAACTAAAGGTCTTGATTCTAGGAGTGGTATAAAGTAATGGGTAAAGAGCAGGCTCTTGAAGCCAAGATACTCAATGGGAAAAAGATAATCTCTTCAGTAAATGGTCCTGGGAAAACTGGATAACCACATGCAGAAGAATAAAATTGGACCTCAATTTATACCACACACAAAATTAACTTCAAATTGATTAAAGACTTAAGCAAAACCTGATACTATAAAACCACTAGAAAAAAAACATAGGTCAAAAGCTCCTTGATGCTGATTTTGGAAATGATTTTTTGATATGACACCAAAAGCACAATCAACAAAGGAAAAAATTAAAAGTAAGGCTTTTAATTAAAAGTAAGACATCAAACTAAAAATCTTCTGCACAGCAAAAGAAACAACAAAATTAAAAAAGGCAAGCTATGGAATATGAGAAAATATTTGCAAATCATATATCCAAAATACATAAAGAACTCATACAACTCAATACCAAAACAAACAAACTGAATAAACATTTTTCAAAAGAAGACATAAAAATTGCCAAATGATACATGAAAAGATTCTCAGCATAGCTAATCATGAGGGAAATGCAAATCATAACTAATCATGAGGGAAATGCAAATTAAAACCATAATGAGATATCACCTCACACCTATTAGAATGGCTACCATCAAGAAGACAAAAGATAAAAACAAGTGGAGGTGAGGACGTGAAGAAAAGAGAACATTTATGCATTATTGGTAGGAATACAAATTGATTCAGCCACTATGGAAAACAATGTGGAGGTCTCTCAAAAATTTAAAAATAGAAATACCATATGATCTAGCAATCCTGGTTCTGTGTATATATCTAAAGGAAATGAAAACAGAATCTTGAAGAGATATCTGCACTCCCATGTTCACTGAAGCATTATTCGCATTTGCCAAGATATGGAAACAACATAAGTGTCCATCTATGGATGAATATATAAAGAATATGTGATTGATACACATATACATACACACACGCCGGAATATTATTCAACCATAAGAAAGAAAAAAATTCTGCCATTTGTGACAATATGGATGGATCTCACGGGCATTATGCTGAGTGAGACAAGTCAGATAGAGAAAGACAAATACTGTATGATACCACTTACATGTGGAAACTTAAAAAGTCAAACTTATTGAAAGAGTAGAATGGCAGTTACCAAGGGCTGGAGATTGAGGCAAATGGGGAGATGCTGGTCAAATAGTAAAAACTTCCAGTTATAAGATGAATGAATTCTAAGGACCTAATGTAAAGCATGGTGATTATAGCTAATAATTCTATATCGTTACTTGAAAGTTGCTAAGAGAGTAAATTTTAAATGTTTTCACCATAAAAATAAATAGTGATTATATGTCACGATGAAGGTAACACTAGAGTGGCAGCCATTTTGTAATGTATAGGTGTATCAAATCAATACATTGCATGCCTTAAACATATACAATGCTACATGTTAATTATATCTCAATTAATTTAGGATTGGGGAAGAAAAGGCTCTTTAATGATATAGTTGGGGTCCGTAGCCTAGTTCAGCTGTGGGACCTTGGGGGTAAATTACTTTAGAAGTCTTTGTGTCTCAGTTTCCTTATCTATAAAATAAACAAAAGAAAATATTAACAGAGGATCAATATGAGAATTAAATAAAAAAACTTACACTAAGTTCTTAGTATACTGGATGACATATAGTGTCCTAGTTTGTTCAGGCTGCATTAACAAAATACCATAGACTAGTTGGCTTATAAATGGCAGAAATTTATTGCTCACAGTTCTGGAGATTGGAAATCTGAGATCAGGGTACCAGCATGATCTGGGTGAGGGCCCTCTTCAGGTCACAGACTCCTTTTTGTATTCCCACATGGCAGAAGAGGCTAGGGAGCTCTGTGGTGTCCTTTTTATATAAGCACTAATCCCATTCATGCGGGCTCCATTCTCATGATCTAATCATCTCTCAAAGACCCTGCCTCCTAATACCATCACCTTTGGGGGTTAGGATTTCGATATATAAATCTGGAGAGACATAAACATTCAGACCATAGTGTATAATGGACATTCAATAAATGGACTCTTAATACTATTATTATTTAAATATTTCTGTGATTTCTTGAGCTTTAGTTTCCTCCTCTAAATTTTGTTTAGTTTTATCTTTCTGTGATTCAAAAATCATAAAATCTCAATTAAAGTTTTGTCAAGGCACTACAATGAACCTTACTTATCTGATATACAAATTCCAATTTAAGGTATAAATGATTGAACTTCCATCAATATCTTTTTTGAGAAATAGTTGCCTTTTGAAAGGGCTCAACATTTTAAGCTGAGATCATCTTTATGATAGGAATTTCAGGCCTCAGAACAGGTAGGTGGGAGAGAAGTGTTTTTAGTCTAGATTATTTGAAATTACAGCATTTAGGTAGACAGTGGTATGCTAATAATATTTAACAATAGACTCAGAAAAAAATATACGCATGCGTGTACACACACATATGTTTATTATAAATTTACTGATAAAAAGGAAATGTAGCACACTATTTACAAATAATAAAAATACAATATTTTTTATTATAAATTCATAAGCCAACTGATTCTCACAGAATGCTTTCACTGATTTTGGCACAATTTTTGTATTCATAAATAGCTAATGCTTACAATTGATGAACAAGTGTGGTTCCTACTTGAATGTTACTTGACATCTTCTTTATGTTAATTGGTAGAATAAAAGTGAAGCAATGAAGATGTATGTTGGAACTTCACTCCTTTATCAATGACTGATTTCTTTGTTAAGTTGTATAAGTTTCAGATACTGGAAGAACTTTCCCCAGATTTGTAACAATTTATAAGTTATTATCATTTTTAGCAATGTAATAGCAGCAGATGCTACAACATTTTTTTTTTTTATTTAGGTTCACAGAAACATTGAGAGAAAGGTATAGAGGTGTCTCATATACCTCTTGCCTCCCACAGGCATAGACTCTCCCACTGTCAACATCCCTCACCAGAGTGTACACTAATTATAACTTATGAAACTACATTGACACATAATCACCTAAAATCCATAGTTTACATTAGAGTTTGTCCTTGGTGTTGTACATTCTATGGGTTTGGACAAATATATGACATGCATTTATCATAATAATATTATACAAAGCATTTTCACGGTCCTAAAAATCCTTTTCTGCTTTGCTCATTCATCCTTTTCCCCCTCCAAACTCTGGCAATCACTGATCATTTTACTGTTTCCATAGTTTCGCCTTTTCCAGGATGTCATATAAGCATAATTGTAGGATATCTAGACTTCTCAGATTGGCTTCTTTCACTTAGTAAAACACATTTAAGGTTCCTCTGTGTCTTTTCATAACTCATTTCTTTTTAGTACTGAATAATATTCTATTGTCCAACTGTACCACAGTTTATTTATTCATTCGCCTACTGAAGGATATTTTGGTTGCTTCCAAGTTTTGGCAATTATGAATAGCTGCTCTAAACATCAATTATAGGTTTTTGTGTGGATATAAGTTTTCAACTTCTTTGAGTAAAGATTCCTAGATCATATGGTAAAACTATGTTTAATTTTGTAAGAAACCACCAAATTGTCTTCCAAAATGGCTGTAGCATCTTGAATTCCCACCAGCAATGTTTGAGAGTTCTTCATCCTTGCCAGCATTCGATGTTGTCCATTGCGGCCTCTATAATAGGTGTTTAGTAGTATCTTACTGTCTTTTTTTTTTTTTAATTTGAATTTCCCTGATGTTATTGATGTGCAGCATCTTTCATATGCATAATTGCTATCTGTATATCTTCTTTGATAAGGTATCTATTATGGTCTTTGGCCAATTTTTAAATCAACAATACACATTGTTAAGTTAAATCTGAATTATAATAGCATTTGCCAATATCTGATATCTGTGGTATAAACACTGCCACCATGACCATTTGCAAATACTCCCCTCATAGCTGGTTTCAAGCTACCAAGAAGTCATCAACATAGTCTTGGGAAGAAATGTACAGGAGCACACTGTTATATAGTATTTCCACAATACAGACACAATAAACATAAATGATCTCAAGAGCATAGATAATAGTAAAACGTAACAAAATAATTATAAAATGAGTTTAAATATTGATTACTTTGGTTTCAATACAGTTTAATTCTATGTTTATATAGTTTATTTTCAAATCTTGCTTCTCTTGAACAACTCATGAAATTCCTGAAAATTAACAACTGACTCTCCTGGGCTAGTGAGCCAGCTGCAACATGTCTCCATAGGTACAAACATGCCAGCCTATCCTTAGGGCTCATTCAATCCACCTTGAAAAGGAGAAGTAGAAGTCCAGAAATCTCTTTTGACCTCCATTCTAAATGGCTTCTTTTTCAGCAGTATAAAATGGGAAAAATACTTTAGATACTTTGGAATTAAGTAAACTAACTTGTGTTGGTTAGGGTTTCTGAAATATTTTGTTGTAGTGTTTATTTCAAGGCTGATGTTAATTGCTTTAGGTTTTCAAAAAACTTCTCTGTATAATATTATCCGAGGATCAAAATGGGTCAGAAAGTTCATTTTACTCTTCCTCTAGTCTCCAAGCAGAACTTTAAGAAATAATAGAGAGTTAGATCACTAATCTGCTTTCATAACTTAATGTTTCTCAGAGTTTTTGCATGTATTTAAAAATCAGTGTTTCTTCCCCCCGTCTCCCCCCTTTTCAATCTTCTAAAGAAAAATAGCATTAAAAAGTTCAAATGGAAGTTTCTGCTGCGTGGTTTCCCAAGGGAGTGCCTCCCAGATGTGATAACAGTAGCATAATAAAAGGCTCCTTTTCTTCTCTATTATATCAGGGTCAGGTCTCCATTTTCCCTTAAAACATCAGTGGAAATGACATAATAGAAGTATCTGTTCTATCAGACGTTTTCATAGGCATTATATTGACCCTGATGGTCCTTTGCTGAACACACACTAACTGGAACCATTTTGGTTATTCTCCAAATGGATTGTCAAAGTAATTGTCATTGTACAAAAAGCATTATGAACATTTGCTGCTTCTCTGCTTTGACAGCAGATACTTTTCAAACATGAATATCTCAGCAATTAAAATCACAAACATAATCATAGCAACAAAAGCCCTGTCTTCAATTTTCATTTTTAAAAAGCAATGCTAGATTTTCCCCAATTTAAATGGAATAAAATGGGTCCACATTTTAGATTCAGTATTCACGTGAACTGAATAATACAATTAATCAGAATCTTTAGTCACATAATTATCTTTCATACGAGTAAATCATTTTATGTATCAGTTTACATTCATTGAATTAAATAATTCAATATATCCTTACCATAAAGAACAGTTGTATGGCATTTTAAGAGCAAATCAATCAGATATATATAGAATAATTGAGGAAAAAAATATATACGCATGGAAGCATAGATAGCTACCAAACACCCCACCATTCAACAGCCTCAAGGAAAATCCCAGGTACTTTTCTTTCCTTTCCTGCTTTGGTGGCATATTGTACCAAAATATTATATATTGTACCAGAACAGCCTGACATATTTATGCCAAATTTTAATCTGGTTAAAATTGTGTAAGCACCAGGAATTTTCAGCCTGATTTGAGTCAAAATAGCTGAATCATAAATCCTGCCCAGATTGACTCAGAAAAAGGCCCCAAAGCCTATTCCCTTGAATAGAGTAGTGCTGCAGTGCCATAATGTATTCTGTGCTCAAACAATAGATAGATTGCTGGACATATCGTATTTGTCTGATGAAAATTGTACATTCTCGCCAACTAAGAGACCATTGTAAGAGACAAGCCAAGGAAAGAGCACGACTAAAGGGATGGGAGAAAGGGGAGCAGAATGCATTACATGTGGACTATAGGGATAGTCTCCACAATTACTTTATACAGAAAACCAATCAGACAATCCTTCAGAGGACCAAGGTTATAGACACCTATCTGATCATGCCTATTGAAGCAAGAGAATCTTTAAACTGACTCTACCCAAAGGAGATGTTTAAAAGCAATCTTCTCAAATCCAGAACTGGAAATCAATAAAGTCACCAACATTGAATGGGTGAGCTTTCCTAGGCATCAGATTGAAGGTCAGCTACTTCCCTGATCTCAAGGCTTGATAGACATAAGCCAATTAGAATCTAGGTTTGATATAACCTTGATTTTTTTTTTTTTTTTTTGTAAAATGTTTTAAAGATATTTAATTTCAATACAGGCAAGAAGTTACAGGGAGTCCAGAACAAGCACATTTTCAAGCTACGGAACTGCTCTCGAAGAACACTTAATTATATAATTTCCAACTCAGGAGCCAAAAGTAAGATTGACAAAAGAAGCCTAAATAAGTGGTTCTCATACCCATAATTTTATTTTCATTTTATAGATAATATTTTCTGCTTAGATATTATAGGGGAAAGGTTTGCACAATGTGGTTTTGCAAATTTTCACACTATTGTATAAAAATTCTCCAGATAGTTCTAGCAAATTATAAAATTAAAGTCTAAATTTCCCATTTATTATGATAACATCAATACAAAAACGTCTCTGAATTCTATCCCCAAGCAAAACCCTGGACCAAAGTCAGCTTTCTTACTACAAAAATATTCTTCAACCATGCCCTGTTTCCAAGCTTCTGTGGAAATGATGAGTAGGAAGTGGGTTGCAGCAAATCTCCTTTTATCCCTTACTACTCCCACCCCAACTCTGTCTCTGCCCAAGACAGCTTCTCTCCAGAGGTCTGTGTAAAAGTCTTACATAACACATAGGCTTATGAATCAGTTGATACTAATCCTCCTTCATTTCCTTTATTCCCATTTGGAGGGGGTGCTTTGATAGAAGATGGTAGCACCATCAGAGTTGAGTCCTTTCCAAATAACTTTGAAGTGAGGCAAAATACATTCCAGTTGGTATACTGTAAGTCAGAGTTTGGGTTTGAATCCCAGCTCCGACATTCACCAGCTTTGCAACCTTCCATTAATGCTCTGTATGCTCTGTTTTCATTTCCTCGCCTGTATATGATAATTGTCTAACTCTCAGGATTGTTATAATGGTAAAATAATTCATTAAAAAGCAATTGTAACACTGGTATGTAGCGAAGGGTGGCAGAAAAAGCTGCCCCCAAATATATCACTTTGGCATTATTTTGAGTAAAAAGCACTTGAAAAATAGCAAATGTTAAAAACCACCCTGGTCTTTCTTTTTCTTAAAAGCAGGAGATGAAATTCCCTTGTGAAAGTTGTCTACACTATACCAGAAGGAAAGTGGCATTCTTATTCTCAAGGATGAGAAGTTGAGATCTAGAGAATTCTACACAAATAGACCTATTAAAATAATTCTTATTCTCTAAACGCCCTACATGGTTTAGTTATTTTCCTACAATTGCTTCTGTTTGTTCAACTCACTACAAAAGCATGTAGATTTTGCCATTTGAGGGGTGGAAGGGGGGTGGTCTTCCTTCCATATAGGGCTTCCTGTGCATGTAAAACATATAAATTTGTATGCTTTTCTCCTATTAATCTGTCTTATGTCAGTTTAAATTTTGGATCACCCAAGAATCACGTTTACTAGTTAGGTAGCTTACTAAAAATGCTCAATGTTTGTGAAAGGCAAAACAAATATAAAAATATTATTTACATATATGACCCATTATAGAGAGAAGAGTTTTAAAAAATTATATGCTAATCCCTCTTTTCTCTATGCCAGGTCTACTAAACCAGTCTTCAGATCTGAGTTAATGTATGTAAAACACTTAGAAATTGTCAGCTATTATGTCAAGTTACAGGTAAGGAACATCTGAATTCCTGAGTTCAGCCCCATACTTTGGAGTTTAGGCAGTGGTTTCAGTGTTGCCTGCACATGTCGATGACCTGGGCAGTGATGTGAAAAATGCAGTTGCCCAGCCCTTGCCATAGAGATTCTAAAGGGTTGCAGAATATGCTACCCTAAAATATGCCTTTTTGGCATAGGATTAATTTTAGTTGACTATTTTGAGAAACAACAGATACAGGAGGAACTCTGTAAACAAAGAAGAAGTTACCCATTTGTAAGAAAATTTTACTTTAGAAAGGGGGCATGTTCCAGGAACAGAGCAATTACCAGAGATATCTTTTATTCTGGGAGGCTTATATGCAAGGCAAGACAACTTTTGATTATCAATCATTTGCTCTTCTCAACTTCCCATGAATTGCCTTACTTTCCTTTGAAACCCCAAACCTTTATCCATTTCCTTAGCTCAGATGATATATAAGCCTCAACCATCTGGTCACCTTTAGAGTGTCATATTTTTTGTGGGGCTCCCATACATATGTAAGTAATTAAAATTTCGGTAGAGGAGTGTCAGCCAGGAAGAATGAACGGTAGAGGTGTTACGGATAATTAAAGAAAACAATTTAGGTGATACAAAAAACTTTAACACTACATGAAGTAGATAATGACTATAATGAGCTTTGAGGGTGCTGTAGAAAATCTTTAAAGCTATGAGTCCAGTACATGGCTACCGTTAAAAATGGAAGAGAGAACTAAAGCAAATACTGGAACAGGATATGTCAACTCAGAAAAAGCAAACAGGAAAACAAATCGAACCAGGCATTGTCCTTTAGGGTATTTTATTTTGTTTTTGCTGCACGGGCCATGCCTAAAGTACTCGTAATATTTAAAGATTGAAAGTGCTGAAAAAGACTTGATGGACTATAAAAAGGTGACTTTAGGACCATGTTAGTAATATGCATATTTGAGAAAACAGTTCTTAAGTCTCTTACCTCATTCCATTATATGCCTAATCTAAGCTAAAATCTAAGTTCAGTGGGACATAAAGAGAACAACCATCTTTGATGTCACACATATTTGTAGGATGTGAAGATTTTTTTTTCTAAGAAGTAAATCAAGTAATAAGTCCCTCCTTGAAATCATTTGATAATTCAATGAGTTGCCATTTTCCACAGGAATAAGTCCAGAATCTGGTCCTTGAACTAAAAGTCGATTCTGGCCTAGGCTCCCAATTGTACTCAATGCAGGGGGTTCATGCAATTTTCTGAAACAAATTTTGAACTTCAATATACTCCTCAAAAAGTAAAAATCATCCTTAGAACATTCGCATTGCAAAAATTATAATGAGTAAGAAGCAAAAATTCTACCTCAAAGTCACCAAGCCCTTTATTATAAAACTTCATTATTATATACAGATCTATATAAATAAATCCACACAATTCTTTCATGATTTACAAAAATGAGGTTATTATATAAATTTGAAGGTATGTTATATATTATATATCATTTGCAATATAAATTTCATTGTGTATTATAATATATATCAATATATCAAAATATGAAATGTAATATATGTAGATATATAAAATATCAATATATCATATCATATATAAAGTATCATATTATATATATTTTGTTACTTAAATATATAAATAAGCCATTCACTTTTCTCACTTAACAGTATTCTAATGCTATGCTCCTCTCCTTTGACTTAGCAAAGACACCCTCAGTCTCCAATATCCTTCACTGTACTGTATGCATCACATTCAATCTTGATTGTCAAATCATATTATAAAATTAAACTCTGAGATACTTCACAAATAACTATACCATGAAGCAATTTTAATATGCCATAACTTACTATACTTTATTACATATAATATACAATAAAATTTTGGATCCTTGTAAGCAAATTAACCATATCTATTGTTGTGCCTCATAATTCCTCCTCAATAACTCTATTGTAAACTTTTTATATTATAGTTGTCTTCTAGTTTATATTCCCATTTTAATTGTAAACTGTATGAAGCTGAGACTGCTATCTCATCTTTGTATCTTTCATCAACTACCATAGAACTAGATAGTACCAGAGCTATAGAATAAGTGGACCTAAGGGTTGAGTTATAACCATGAGCTCTATAAGGTTGAGAATAGCACCCAGTATAGAGTATATGCTCCCAAGTATCTTTTAACTGGAGAATGGATAAACCAACTGTGATATACCCATACAGTGAAATACTACTCAACAACGTGGAAAATAAAATACAAATACAATAACATGGATGAAAATCAATAATGCCTCATGCTAAATGAAAGCAGCCAAACTCAGAAGGCCGTACATTTTATGATTCTATTTATTCTGAAAAAGGCAAAACTATAAGGACAGAAAAGCAATCAGTGGTTGCCAGGGGCTGAGGGTGTAGGCAGAGGTGTTTGACAAACGAGGAGTGTGAGGAAAATTTTATGTGGGTGATGGAAATGTTCTGTATTTTAATTGTGTTGGCGGTTACACAACCACATATTCTGCTGAAGCTCTCACGACTGTAGACTAAAAAGAGTGAATTTTACTGCATGTAAATTATACCTCAATAAAATTTTTTCAAAATGATGGTTAAATAAAATAATAAATGAAGAAATCATATCTTTAAACTGAATCAGTGCAATTAGAATAATTAAGTTCAAGGTAAAGAGTTGAGATGCAAAGAAGAGCTATGAAGATGTGTCCCTGTGGAAGGAATTGCACTCAGGTCAGCTTTGACATTGATGAGCTGTAAATCGAAGAATCAAGAGAAAGAAAATTCCCATTAGGGATTCTATTTCTAATAACCATCTTATTTTTACCTGTAGGAAAAGGTAATTATTAACTTTCCTTTTGCTAAAGTGGCTAGCTTAGGTATAATAATGAAAACATAAATTCGAAGTAAAACAATAGCAGCAAGAAAAGTTTTTCTTTTCAGATTGTATCTTTAGTTATATGAATTTGCAAAATATAAAGTGGTCTATCTGCTTCTATCTATCTACTTAGATAACTAGGTATCTATCTATTCAGGGGAACTTTTAAGGGCCTGTAGAACTTAAAGGAGACCAAAGATTAAGATCAAAAAGCTTTGTGTTTATAGAACAATACAAAATAACCCCAAAATAGCAAGGAATGGAATATGTCAATAAAGAGCTGACTATAGCAGAGAAAGGCATTTGCTAATTTTTAGAATGTGGCTCATGCTAAGGGAAGAAATACTTAACAAGAACTTTTAAATGATATGGAAAGATGATAGTACATTTGAGGATTTTATCTGATGATGACATATTCAGGGGACAGTAAATGTTAAGGCAAATCTTATTAATATATGAGACTCCATAATGTTCCCTCCAACCCCTCTCATTCCACAAAGCTCAGGTCAAGTGAGGGAGGGGGACGCATGGAAAGGCACATGTTGCCAGGTCTTTTTGTCTTAACAACACATAGTGCAAATGTAAAGAAGTGAGAGCAGAGGAAAAACTACACACAGAGGGGAGGAAAAACATGGAAGACAGAGCAGGAGGGAGAGGATAAAAGGCAGTGAGAGGAGGGAGAAATTTTTCAAAATATTCCTAGATATTAATAATTTCACGGGATTCAAGAAAAGCAAATAAAAAACATGAATCATTTTTAAATGATTTTTGGCACATGGAGTGTTCTTTTGATCGCAAGTGGTTCCTTAAGTGACTAAAGATTGCAGCTGTCTATTGACATCTTAATTTTTGGTTTCTGTTTTTAGTTTATACTTTTTAATAAGAAATAGATTATAAAAATTACCCCATACAAAATTATATATATATATATATACACACATATATATATGTGTGTTTACACACATTTGGGTATTCACATATGTATGCAATTATATTTATATATAAACATATACTTTATATGCATGCATAAAATTATGTGTACATTTTTATATATGTGTATGTAATATTACACATGTATATATACATAGATATAATTTCATATAAAATTTTGTGGTTTATATTTTATTAAAACAAAAATAATTTGCAACATATTGTATTTCAATAATGGCCACAAAAATATGCCAATTTGAACATGCTTTTCTACAACGGGACCTTGTCACTCTCCCATCAAGCAGTGGAGGGAGTCTATTTTTTCTCTCAAAACTGAGATGACCTTATGACACACTTGCAGCAAATGAAGTCAATGGAATTGATGTTGTCTTACAAGGCCAGGTAGAAAGCATCATGCAGCTTCCACTTGGTTGTCTGGGAATGCACTGTCTTGAAATTCATCTCCCTTATGGCATATGCGGAGATCATATGTGGCTATTCTAGTTGATGACCTCAGAAGAGCCCAATTATCAAAGTATTCTAGCCATGGTGCTAACTATGAGGATGAAATCACAAGGTGATTCAGTCCTCTGGGCCTTTTTGTCATCTCTAGCATTCAAGTCTTCCCAGCCGAGCCTCCAGACATCATGGAGTAGAGACAAGCTATCCTCCTGTGCACTATAAGAATTCCTGACTCAAAAAATATATAACAAAATAGTTGTCATTTTATTCCGTGAAATTTAAAGTGGTTTGTTTCACAGCAATAATAATAGTCTCTATGTGTGTGCATATATATACAAACACAATTATTTTTATTTCTAAGCTGAATATGGCAATATACATGTATAACACCATCCAGCTTAAAAATGGAAATATTATTCATAACTTTTAAGCTCTTGTCCCAATTTTATTCTTGTCACATTTATTCTCTTTCATCTCTATCAAGGGGAATCACTATTTCAAATTGTTTTTATTATTTGTTTTTATTATAGATAATAAATCTGTTATATGTATACTTATAAAAATATGTAAATTTCTAAATATTATAATAATTTTTCCAAGTTTTTGAAATTTATATGTGGCATTATATTATATTTTTCTACCCAGTGCATTAAGACTTACTAATATATATGTTTATAACTATTGGTTAATTTTCACTGCTCCATGATATTGTTATATGATTATATTCCAAATTATTTAATCATTCTGGCTGTGGATATTTGGGTATCCTTAGGTCTTTACTATTGAAAATATCACTATGCATACTTTTATGTATGTCATATGTGTAACAGATTTACTAAAAATAGAAGAATTTGATCAAATAATAGTATCTCCATACTGAGAAAATAATGCCAAATTGTATTAACAGGAAATTGCAATAATTTACACTTCCAGTAGCAGTATGAGTTCTCTTGTTTTTGGTAGTCTCACCTTTTTATTCACTTTTTTAAAAAATCAATTTGTATAACTTTCTTCACTTCAAAGAGATATTTTATTTTCTCTATCTGATAATTCTAAAATATGAAATTCTTAACTGTATAAATCAGAAGTAGGCTAACTTTCTGTTCAGGGATATATAGAAAATATTTTAGGCTGTGGGCTACACAATCTCTTTTATTATTAATCAGTTTTGCCATTATAGAGTAAAAGTAGCCACAGACAATGCGTAAAGGAATGAAAATGGCTGAGTTCCAATAAAGCTTTATTTATAAAAACAAGCAGCGGACCAAATTTAGCTGGCCTAAATCATGTGAGGTTTTTGTTCTGCTTTTTAACTTTTACTATTATTCACAGTGACTTCTCTCTGTGTCTGTGTTAATTTTAATAAATTTAGTAAATTCATTGTTTTGACTGAATTTAACCCTTGAGAGTCTTAGCAACCACAACTTTTCTTTCAGAGAATATTTGCTTCCACTGGGCATGAGAGGGTGCCACCAACCTAGAAGCATTTCATTTAATGTCTGCTATGAATTTCTCAGACTGTTTAGATAGTATAAATTAAGAGCCAAGATCAGCTTAGGAACAAATCCTGGTTAAACATTGTATAGGAGAATATTTTTATTAGTTGTTTTTCCATTCAGAACTGTGACAGAGATTGATAGATTTCCTGTGGACTTTGCTGGCAGACAACTTTTTTTCAACCCATATTTCAAAGAAGCTCTTGGCCCTTCAAAAGTTCCAGCTAAATGTGTAGATCTAAGATTCTAGCTGCTAGCTCAGCACATTCCCAAAACCTACTCTTCCAACTTCCTCGTCATTCAAAATTTCCAAATTTCCTAAAATCCCAAGGCAGATCTGGCATTCACACTTGTTTTCTGGCTTTGACTCATATGCTTGTTTATTATGCCTTAAGGCATCTTTAAAAATCCTTGGTATTTTTCATCTTCTCATTTACTCTCCTACTTTCCTTATTATTGTGGGTTTATAATTTAAAAAATAGCATAATTTTAGAGCATAGTAATTAAACAATAGTTATCATTTTAGTTAAGTTTGGAGAAAGTCTGCAGTAAAGCATGATTGTTTAATATTCCACACTTACGTATAAAAGCCTATTTCATTTAATCAAAGCTACTTCGGATAATAACTACCATTCACTAAGCCTCTACTACTGTTATGGAGCTTTACAGATATGATTAAACAACAATCCTATGGCATAGGCATTATTTTTCTGTGGTAGCCCCCGATGTTGTTGAAAATATTCACATTCTCCTCTCCTCTGGACCCATGGTGGGATAGCATCCTCCTACTCCCTTTGAAATTTGTCATGGCAATGTGACTTTTTCTTTTTCCATGGTTCCATGGAAGCACCTCTCATGATGGAAGCTCCATAAACCCAGATCCTCAAGTGACTACAACATTCAGAGCCCCAACAACCCAGGGCAAACATGTATTATAAGCAAGAAATAAACATGAGTAAAGCCATTGAGGTTTGAAGACTATTTGTTACAGCAACATAATCTGGCTTATCAAGAATTAGTGTCTACTAACATGAGAGGAAACATTAATTATTATTTATATAACATGGCCAGTCCTGGATGGGACTGTAATTTAAATCCAAATTTATTTGATTGAAGCTGCTTATTGTTTCTGCTTTACCGGGCTGCCTTGCAAGATGAGTCCATTGATACATTTGGAGCCAATAGATACACAGTGGCATAGCCCAGAATTCTGGAGCCATCTCTTACAAATGAGTATTTGTACCACATGATATTTTATTTTTGAGGATAATTAGATGCTAATTGCTGTTATCTATTTCTCCTCTGAATTATGATGGCAGAGCAGAATTTCTCTGGTAGCAATTCTTCATCAGATGTCATGATAACTAAGCAAAGAAAAGTGTTTCAGTAACTTAACCCCAGCATGACACTGAATAATTCAGGGAAGGTTTCTGGTGATTAATTAGACTTTTAAAAATTGGAATCCTGCCCCATCGCACAAGCAAAACAACTTCCGTGACTGGTTTAATATTCTTCTTTTTATTTGTTCTTTGATGCTGTTGCTCATGGACACAGCTCTGGTCATCATCACGAAGCACATGTATTCATTATCGACAGCACCATGATAGATGCTGGTGCTGCCCTCAGTTAGTTTACAATTAAAGGATGGCAAGAAAGCAATTATTGGGCCTCCATGTGCCTTTTCATGGTCAAATTTCAACCCTGCATTCAAACTGAGGTTTAGTTCTCATTTGAATGCTGGGCCATCTCATGGCAAGCAATATTTCTTTTCACTCCAATCCAAACTGTCTACAAAACCATCTGTTTCTATAACAGAGGCCAAGCCAGCTTTACGGACATATTTTAAAAATATGTTTATTCCTGTGTGTAAGACCTATCTTATGTCTGCATTTCTACTAGGCTTCACAAATTTCCAACTTTGCAGCTTTTTCTCCTGCAGACTGTTTTATACAAACCTGTATGTATTCACAGTACTTGGATTTTTACTAAAGAAAAAGCTCAGAACAGATATTTTCTTTCTAGTTTCCGCAAAGTGTAACAGAATGCAAACTTAAGCGCCTCTCTTTGACTCCCTTCAAGCCCTGAGCAGCTTATTTTTATACAAGTTTTAAAATCGTAGAAATTGTAACACAGACACTTGTTTCCAAGATCGTACCTGGCAGAAGAAAGTCTCTGTCTCGATTTTCTTTCCCATTCTTCAAGATTCCAGTTTTACTCAGAATTTCTAACTTCTGCTTTCAGTAGGTCTCCCCTTCCTTTCACCCTCAAGCACCCTTCATTTGTACTGGAATGTCACATGTTACATCTGGGAGGACTATCATTACAGTCCTCTTTTCCACATGCATCCTCAGTGGCTCAAATTGCTTCCATGTGAGTGTCCAAAACAAGAGTCTCTCTGGCCCAGAAACACTTCAGACCTCAATTCCAGGGCTGCTTTCAAGCTTCAGGTCTCTCAGTAGCAGCCCAAAGTGACCTTGCTTCTCACTGTCAGCATTGGTGCAAACGCCAGAGGCTTACTTTTTCCTTGCAAGGATTTGTACAATTTTCCATGTTGTGTGAATTAAACAGCTTCTCAGTGTCAGATTAGTCAATCTATTTAGCATAAACCTGAAATGCTTCTCTCTCATATCATTTTGTTGTTCTGGAACAAGACAGTCATTGAATTTTTCTTGGCTTGAGAGGCAAGACCAGCTACATAATTTGTGGAATCCAATGAAAGACAAAAATGTGGAGCCTCTTGTTTAAAAAAAAAAAAATTAACAAATTCAAAACAACAGATAGCAGAGCATTATATTAAGAGCGGGGCCCTTGTGACTGCACAGACTGCAGACTCATGAAGCCAGCTCTGTTGAGGACAGTACTACTTTGACATGGTGCTGTTAAGAATAGTGTTTCAGGTATTAGTTACCTTCTTGAGGATATTTCTGAGTCCTAATATGATAATTTGCACTCAGAACCTTTCCCAAAACTTCAAATGGGCCAATCCAGTAGTGTTCTTATTGCAAATAGGATACTTGGTAGGCCATCATTACTGTCCCAGAATCCCCAAGGGCATATGGAAATTTGGACTCATTTTTGGAGCTTGAACACCAGCCACACAAAGGCTTTCCAAAGCAGAGCAAGACTCGGGTTCAATTCTATATTGAATTCTAAAGCAAGGATTGTGTCTGTTGGATCTACTGTGTTAACACAAAAAAATGATGACCCAAATAAAGGTCTCTCTGAACACCACCTAATGCCTATTGCCACCATTTTGTGGGCTCACAAATACTAGGAGAAAGCGGAACAATTATATCTACGCAAAGTATTTTCAAAAGTTGTTTCATATAAAGGCAATGATGCTTGGGAGAATATTTTCTTATATTTTGGTATACAACATATATTGGAACATGACTGAGAAAAACCGTTTAGCCGCAGCAATATGGCTGATTGCTTATTAGTATTTTTATAGAAATACAAAATTTTTCTCTAAATTCACTGTTTAGGTAAGCTAAAAAGAAGTGACAGGGAATAAGCAAGATCCCTTTTAGAAAAATTATCAGAACAAAAAAGTCTGATGTAAAGGTGAATGCCAACATGAGCTGTCCGATTCACCCATTCTGTCTCATTGTTCTATACAAAAAATAGTCTCTCTCATTTCATAAATGCCATAGAGTTTATTCTGTGTCTGTGATTCTGTGCGTATGGGTGATGCATTTTTAAGAAACTTTTCTTTTTTCAGATACATCTCAACTCTTAGAGCACTATAGTTGGGAGACAGCAGGTAAATCATCTTTCCACAGGCAGTCCTGAAAACACCTAACTACCAAGGCATTTTTAGCAAACGTGAGATAATACATATAAGATATGTCAAATAGCATATTACCAATAAGAATAGAATGGCTTCATTTTCTTATATCTTTACATGTGAAAACTATCTGATGATAAAGAAACCCACTCCCTTCCTTGTGGTTTCTTGTTCCTGGATTTTGAAGACCTAAACATAAAGGAAAGAAATTTCACGCATCCCTAATACTTCGGCTGCCTGTCCTCTAATTCTGGGTCTCCTCCCTTTTTCTCCACCAGCTATGTTCTCAGTGGAAATAGCAAACAGAGATTAATAGATAAACAGCCAACAGAGATTGGTGTAACTAAAAAATAAGTTTTTAAAAAAGAGTGAGGGAAGCATTAGGAAAAAAAATCTTCCAAATTGCTAAGATCAGAATTTTATAACTGGTGCTGATTTTTTAGAGATGCACTTTATTCCTTTTTTTTTTTTTTTTTTTGGCTGTATACCATAAATACTTTTATATATTGTTAGAATCATCATATCAGGGCTAGACTTGTGTGTTTCCCTTGGTGTATATAGATATGCTCTATACTTTTTTAATTTTTATTATAAAACATTTTCAATAATTTATTCATTATTGAGTATCTGTTAGATACAAAGATGAACTTAACAGCATTCTTATCATCAGGGAGTTTAAGTATAGCAAGAAGAGAAAAATAATCTATGATTAATGTACAAAATGTTAAGTATTATGATTAAGGTGGGAATTTAAAAATCTATTATTTTCTAGTCTCAAACTATAAATAACTAACCACAGAACCAGCGTTAATCCCACCCATCAGTGGCAGCCTCCTTTTAAAACCCTTTTAAAACTCCTTTTAAATAGCTGATGGGAACATCAGCTATTCCTTGAACTTGGTTACTTCTGAAAGTCAGCTAACTCCTAAGCAGCAAGCATCTAACCTTAACCAAGTTCGACTCTTTGCTTTGTTCAGAGTCTGTGTCCCAGGGGGGCAGGCTTCCCTTCCTTAGGAAGTACTGAATTCAGCTTTCCTTTCAGATAAATGTTGAGAGAGAGACAGAGAGAGAGAGAGACAGAGAGAGAGACAGAGAGAGAGACAGAGAGAGACAGAAACAGAGAGACAGAGAGAGAGAAAGAGAAAGAGAGAGAGAGACAGAGAGAGACAGAGACAGAGACAGAAACAGGGAGTGGGGGGAGGAAGGGCGGGCAGGCACACATTTGTGGTGGGGGTCTTTGTTCTCAATAGAGATATACAAAGTTATGGAAATACTCTGGAAAATAAAGCACTAAGAAGGGACTTCAAACTCCACATCGGGGTCACAGAGAGGGTGGCTAGGCAGAAAGGAAACAAGTGGTCAAATCATTCTTCAAAGACAGGAAAACCTTGAGCTGAAGCTTGAAGATAGAAATCAGCTAATTCAATAAGTTATTGATGAGCTTCTCAGACAGAAGAAACAGATGAAGAAAGTTAGGGAGACATTTAATTTTTTGGCATATTTGAGAAACACCTAATGCTCAATGGTTCAAAAGACTGCAGGTGGATATGTAATTGGAGATAACACAGGTAATACATGCAGGTGCAAAGCTCTGCATGGTACACTGCTAGGATGCAAAGTCAGTCAAAGATTTAACCTGAGGAGTAGTAAAATTAGTCTGACATTTAGAAAAAAAATAATCCTATAGAGTTAAAGAGACTGAAGTGCAGAGACTCTAGGTGTGAAGGGACTTATAATTGCTGAAATGAATTTTGGATATCCTCCAAGGAAACTTCTTTATTTTCAGGATAATAAAAATAAGGCCTGTTAGATTATTTTTAAGTGGCTCATCCAAAAATCATAGAACTAGGACTGCAACTCCAAATTCTGTTTAAAATCAAAACAAGCTCTGCAGTCATATTCTTTTTCTTATGACCAAATCCCCCCTCAGGAAAGAATCTCTATGCACAGGTAGAAAGTTAATTCCGTACCTAGGGACACATTGTTAGTTTTTTCTTAACTGGGATGGATCCAGCACTGAGCTAAAATAACAAATGTCTGGATGACAAGTGATGTGCCAGTTGTAAGATATTTGCAAACTTGGCTTGGTGCCATATTGCTAATGGAGACTAAATTTCAACATATGTCTAAAATGTATTTCATTATGTTTAAAGAAAACTTAGCATTTAATCCATTTTTTTCATTTTACAGGTTACTGCCAAAAATGTTAAGATGTTGGCCCAGGGTCACACAGCCAAAAAGCAGAAAAGGAGATATTGAAATTTATGGGTACCTGCAGCTGAGTCCAATTATTCCAAGCTCCCCGAAAGTTTGAACTGCAAAAGAATTGAAAGATTATTGTCTTAGGTGAGGTTTGTTGATTGTTTTCTCCTCTTAACTGTAATTTTGAAACATATCTCTTCTTTCTTGTATGCTTTTAATTTAAGGAATCTTTACAATGAAACACACGTATGTGCTTTGACAATTGCACATATCTATCCACATGTAAAACCAGACCAAAAAATTTTATCACACCAGGACATTTCCTTGTGCCTCTTTCCAGTCAGTCTCACCGTCCAAGCAATCGCTGTCTGATTTCTATCATTATAAACTAATTTGCCTACTATTGAAATTTTACAAAGAGAATAATGGTATGTGTTTCTTTGTGTGTCTGGTATCTTTGGTTTAAAGTTTTTGAAATTCATTCTGTTGCATGTATCAGTAGTTAATTTTTTTTATTGCTAAGTTGTATCTATTTGTATGACCACTTAACAATTTGTTTATCCATTCAACTATTAATGGACATTTGGATTATTTCCAGTTTGGGGTTTTTTTTTTAATTTTTATGACTAAAGCTGCTATGAACATTCTTATACAAGTCTTTTTCTGGATATATGTCTTCAGTGTTCTTAGGTAAATACCTAAAAAAGGAATTGCTGTATCACAGTGTAAAATAATCTTTATATGAGAAATTGCCAAAATAATTTTCCCAAATGACCACATGATCTTACACTCACATAAGCAATATATGAGAGTTTTAGTCTCACCACACTCTTGCCAATATTCATGTTGTCAATCTTTCTAATTTTAGCCATCCCAGTATGTGTGCAGTGATATCTCATTGTGGATTTATTTTTGCATTTCACTAATGACCAGTAATATCATGTGCTCATTGGCCATTTAAGTATCTTCTTTTCTTAAATGTCTCTAAAAGTCTTTTGCCCGTTTTCATATGGAGTTGTTTTACTTTTTAATTTGTAGATATATATCCTAGATATAAGCTCTTTGTCAGAAATATTTATTGTTAAAATTTTCTCCCAGGTCGTGGCTTGCCAGGTTCCTATTTTTGCAATAGTGGCTTAAGGTGAACCGGTGTTTTTCAATTTGATAAATCGAAATTTATTATTTCTTTTTAGTTAGTGTTTAGTGTGTCTTCTTTAAGAAATATTTTTCTACCCCAAGATTACAAATGTATTCTCCAATATTTCTTTTAGAGGCTTTACAGCTTTTTATGTTTTAACTTCATCAGAAAATTGTGAATATTTTCCAAAGCGGCTCTGCCCTTTTCCCCTCCAATCACCAGTGTTCATAATCAATGTGTATATTAACTTTTGTGGGTAGTATAAGGAACAAGTGAAGGCTCATTTTTCCCATGAATATATAATTTGTCTAGTATGATTTTTTTAAAAAACACTTTCATTAACTTGGCTGGCACTTTTGTCGAATAACTGTTTACCAGATACATGTGGGTCTATTTGGGGGCTCTCTATTCTGTTCCGTTGATATACTTGTCTTCATGTTAATATCTTACTGTGTTGATTATAATATCTTACTGTAGTTTTATACAATGTTTCAAGATCAGGTAATGTCAGTCCTTCTGTCTTTGTTTTTTCTTCTTCAACAATGTTTTCACTTTTCTAGATCCTTTGCTTTTTGCAAATAAATTTTAGAATCAGTTTGTCAATTTTTATGAAGAAGTCTTAGAATTCTGATTGGGTTCACATGGACTATATTCACCAATCTGGAAGAAGTTGACATTTTTCCAGTATGAGTTTTTCAATCTATGCACAATTCATTTCCACTTACATAAACTTTAATTTCTTTGAGCAATTGTTTAATTTACAGTTGATATGTTTCTATATATTTTGTTAAATTTGTTCTAAATTATTTTATGCTATTTGATGTAATTATAAATAAAATTGCATTTTGAAATTTATTTTCCAAGTGTTTGCTGCTCATATATAGAAAAACAATTATTATATATTGATCTTGTGTCATGCAACCATGTTAAATTCACTTACTAGTTCTAGTATTTGTTGAATATTCCCTAAAATGTTCAAGATAAAAAGTTATATCACCTACAAATAAAAAAGTTCTAATTTTTTCTTTAATTTTATGGCTTCTATTTTTTTTTTTTTATCTTGTCTTATTGCATTAGCTGGGACTTCTAGTACAATGTTGAATAAAAGTGATGAGATTCAACATTATTGTCTTGTTTCCCACATTAAGGAGAAATGGTTCAATATTTCACCATTAAGGATGATTTGGGCTGTAGTTATTAGTAGACACCCTTTTACAAACTGAGAAGGTTCCTTTCTATTTGTAGTTTCCTGAGAATTATTTATCATGAATAAAAGCTGAATAAAATTAACTGTTTCTCCACTTTGATATCCTCATGTATATTTTTTCCTTTGTTATATGAAGGACATAAATTAAATTGCTTGATTTTTTTTTTTGTTAAACCAAATGACTTCCTGCAATAAATCCTACTTGTTCATTTCTTTACGTCTACATTTTACAAGTCAATATTTTTGCAAAGGTCTTTTATGTCTACATTTTTAATGTCTTTTTCATGTTTTCTTACCAGACTTATTCTGGATTTATAAAAGAAGTTGGGTTTTGTTTCTTTTCTGAGAGTTTTGTATGAAATTGGTACAATTCCTTCCTTGAAACTTTGATATAGCTTATAACTATCTGGTCTATTTTCTTTGTGATAAGAATTTTGATTATGAATTAATTTTTAAAAATATATTTCAGATTTTCAAATTTCAATTTTGGTAAACTGTGTTTTTCTAGGAATTGTCTATTTCATTCAGATTTTTGAACTTATTTTGCAGAAAGTTGTTCATAATATTTCTCATTTTATCCTTTCAATATCTGTAGGGTCTACAGTAAAATTTCTTCTCTCTTACATTTCCTTTTATATATTTTCTCTCTAATTCTTTTGCGCTGAATCCTATTAACAGTTAATTCAACTTTCTTAAACTTTTTAAAGTATCACATTTTTCTATTACTCCACATTCTCTCCAATACTTGGTATAGTTAGTCTTTTTCATCTTAACCATACTACTGAATGATAACTAATTATATTAAACATCTTTTTATATCTTCATTTGCAATCCACATATCCTTTTTAGTGAAATGTTCAGATCTTTTGTCTTTTAAAAATTGGGACTCTTATTCTTTCTGATCAAAAAATTAAGAATCGCAATCACATATACGTTAGCTGTTGGAGCCATTTTTCCTGACAGAGAATCAGATAAACAGAAAAAAAAGAGCCAAAGGATGAAAAGTTCTTCAGAAGTACATATAAACATCCTGTTCTAGCCATTCGTGGGACTACATACTTCTGGATTGTTCGATGAAACAATGTGTCCTCTTTTGCTTAATCTAATATTAATTAGATTTCTATCTCATAAAACCATAAGTCCTAATATAACAGTTTTATTTACATCTCTGTACACATGGGAGAAAGATTTATAGCAGCCTAAATAGTATCCCAATCCAAGGGATCCACAGGAAGCAGTTAGAGTAACTAAATCTCAATTACAAATCTCTAGGAGAAAGAATCTGATTTCTTGGATAAAGTGACTATAGGCAGATAGGTATTTCATATGGCCTACTACTTAAGCAGTATGAGTTGTGGAAAAACATACTGAGAAAAGATGTGCAAAGTTTATACAATACAGATTGAGGAGATAAGAAAAAATATTGTCACCTCTTTATACCAGACAATGACTAATATGATTTTATAGCAAGGTAATCTCCATTGTATAAAAGAAACAATGTAATGTGAGGGAAATGAAGAATAAGAACTTGAGTAAATGACTGTAGACCGACCTTTAGAAGAAGCTACATTAAGAAAATAATCATGATAATGGAGGCATGATTGAACGAATTCAGTAAGCACTCTGTCTTTAAAGTTGGAGTTTGCTAGAATGATTGAACTTAATACTTGACTAAACATTTTAGCACAGTATGTCTTTGCCCTTAGGAATCCTTCATTAGCTTTGGGCACTTAATATCAGTTGTTAGTTCCCTGGAGAGACGAATCTTTCCTTCAGGCACTGGTATCTGAAAATTTCTCCCTCACTCAGGGAAGCAAATTACACCTGCCATTCCTTATCTGTACACACCAGGGAGGCTGCTTAAAGCTAGGGGAGAAAGCCAGTGAGCATTGCCAAGCTTGAAGATTCAAACCACATTCTATGTTCCAGCCTGCTGTGGCCCTATTCCTAGATTCTCAGTCCAAATTTCATCCCCTTATTATCAAAATGCTCAACCTGAACTCTCCCAGCCTTGATGTTTCAGTGATGCATCAACTCACACCTGTTTCACCTTCTGGATGTCAGCCTCTGCCCCGTACTTGGTCCACACACACTTTGACCTTCAGGATTCATGTGCCAGTGCATTTGCTCATTCGAAATTTTGATGATACCCTAGTATTTGACAACATGCCCTAACTCTGAGTCTAGCTCTATCAAGATTCATGGCAGCCACATGTCCTTTTCATGAAAAACAAACTGTTGGCAGAATCTCACTATCCTTAAAACTGACCTGCCTATCTTAAATTAGTGTTTTAAATATGGATTACAAATTTTTCAGGCCATGAGTCATCAAACAGTGCTAACCAATCAAAGAAGCTCACTGTTCTTTTATCAAAGCAAGGAGATATTAATCAAGCGCCTATGTGTGTTAGAAGAAAATCAGGGTTGCTCAGGCACAAGCAAAAAAAAAAAAAAATTAAGAACCTATCAGGTGCCAAGGCTGTGAAAATATGGAAGCCCTCAAATAAACTATTAAAAGCCATAATGGCTGACATTTACTGGGTACTTACTATATACCATGTATTTGGGGAGTATTTTAATCATATTAATTTATATTATCTTGCCAATAATCATGTGGTATTTATTATTATTATTATTACTATCTTATTATACTTGAAGATACTGAGG
Organism: Pteropus alecto; assembly: GCF_000325575.1. Taxonomy (NCBI): domain Eukaryota; kingdom Metazoa; phylum Chordata; class Mammalia; order Chiroptera; family Pteropodidae; genus Pteropus; species Pteropus alecto. Next base: position 13,892,583 of record NW_006432447.1, on the reverse strand, counting down.
AACAAAAAGTTTTGTGATTTGTCTGAGATTATCCAGTAAGAAGTGGCCAAATCAGGATTTTAACTCTAATCCAATGCCAGATACTATTTTTCATTCTAGTGGAGAAGAAAGCTATTATAATAAAGACAATAATATCCAAGCATTGACACATTATGCTTGGATAAGAGAAAGGAAGAAGATTAGAGTCGGCTTCATAGGGGAAACTGATGATTGACTTAGGCCTTGAAGGATAAGGAAAAATTGAACAAGAGAAGGAAGGCAGTGTAATTCCAGGTAGAGAGAACAGATTGAACAAGATTAGGGTTGGCTGTGTGGAGATAAGGCAGTGATGAGTTTTCTCATTCTGCAGAGAAATCTACATTGAATCTTTGGATCTCTAGATACGGCTTTCCAATGAAAATCTCTCATATCAGCCAAGGAAGAAAAAGTTTTATGTAGATGAATTACCGTGCATCTTCTCTTTTCCTCAGGCTTATCACAGGGTTATGGGAAAGGGCCTGGCATAAGAAAAGCAGTCAGCAAGAAAACAACGAACATCAGGATACAAGGATAGGGACTACTTTATATATGAGATTCTGGTATTGGAATAATTTGATCATTTCAAATCTAAATAACTTTCTATACAGCAAAATGGTATCAGATAACTAATTTCATTTTATTAACTTTTTTTTTTCAGGATCCTTTGCCAATAAGACAGGAAATTCCACACACTAAAATTGCTCCAATGCCTCAGCTGCCTCTGTTAAACTTAAGATTCTCAAATCTTTTCTCCATTTTGTTTTTCAATTTCTATGACCTTACGGCTTTTTCAGACTCTCCCTCCATCATCCTCTAATTTTTTAGGCCATTCATGTGCAAAGCCATACAGAGAAAGGCCATGCTATTCATTTCTGGGAAATGGCCTATCCTGGCTCCATTTCTCTAAATGGCCTATTTTAGTAAATTACTATCTGGGTTGTCTGAGATGATGACTGCGTCAGCCATCCTGCTCCATTGGCCCAGTTCTGGGTCTTGGCCCTGTGTGGCCATAAGCCACCTACATTGTAGTGCTGGCTATCTGTGAAACTGGTGATTCTTTTGTCTTTCATGTGAGCTGCAGCATGCAGTAGTTACTTTGTAAATCTTTGACTTACAAAATCATTTCCTTTCTTTGCTCTGAAGTTGCTCTTGCACCAAATTCTTAGCTGTGGAATATTTTAGAGCTCGTCATTTATCTTTGATTAAGATCTGGTTTAGAGTTTTGCCATTTCTGGGTTTGAAACAGAATTCATTTTATTGTTATCTTTTGTTAATACAGCAAAATCGAAGTGCTATATATAAACTTCGTAGCTTCTTACCCACAGAGCAGTTATAAACTCCTCAAAGAAGAATTGTCAGAATACAAAGAGTTCAAATCAAGAAAAACGATGAACTCCAATAAAAATAAATTACTACCATCCAACTTACAGCAAATTTATACATAAGGACCAATTTATATATAAATTCAGAACATATAACATATTGTATTTATTTTATATTTCCCTATTCTTGATCATCTCTTTATTTTTAACCATATTTTTAAAATTATATTTTAAATTTATCTACATTTTCCTTTCAGTGATAAGTTTTCTACGTATATTTCATCTTATTAATACTCATAAAACTTTCAAGAAAAGGTGATATTATAAGCAATGAGATCCATTTGCCACATATTCTTTACATGGGACACAAGTAGAATTTTACTCCGCAAACAGGTTTATATTTGGGCTTCCTCTTATTGAAGTCCTTCATAGTGTTCTTTGGCTTAATACGAACATTTCAGTTCTTTCCGATTTTCAAATTAGCCAATTTACTAAAAGCTGAGAAGCTATTACTAATTGTGCCCTAAAAATTTTTGCAGCATTACAAAATGCTCTCTTGTGCCACTTTTCCTTCCCTGAAAAATGATGCAGATGAAGAAACTGAGGCTAATGAATCCATGATCACACAGCTAATATAGGACAGAACTAGAGCTATGTGCTCCAACTCTAACACCTCTAGTCTAAGTCCTTTCTCATTGAGAATGGAGGAAATGATGTATATTAAGGTTCAAGAGGCAGATGTTGGAATAAGAAATAGAGAAAAGCTTATAGAAGTTTAATATCTTTAAACTTATAGAAGTTTAATATCTTCTATATCTTTAAAATCTATTTTATCTGACTCGAGGTTTCCTTAGATTTTTCATTTATTGCATAAGGACCTTGACTTTTGTTATATATTGATATGGAATCCAAAATTTTGGTACAAGCAACAGATAAATGCAATAATTTGGCTACATGGACATGAAAATTTTGGCTTCACAAAGACAAAAAGGAAATATTGCACCAAATTTAAAGATTGGGCCCATTATTTCAAAAAGGTTCATCTTAATATTAAGTTTTGCTTGTCCTTTGAATTTTATTTATTCTCCTTTCTCCACCAATCCCCGTTCCCCTCCCCTTTCCAATTAGTCTTGATGAAAAATGAAAATGAAAGAGAGTGAGTAACCAATTACATTGGTATTCTGAAAATAATTTCTTTAATGAAAGTCTCTGGCTGTACCTCAGCCTGAGCTCCTAAGATTTGTATTTTTGATATTAAAGGACTTTAGGACCCCAAACTGAGAATACAGTGGCTTTGTTTGAAGATGACAAAGTGAAACTCATGACCACCCGTCAGTTCTACTTGCAACCATTAAAAAATTACATTTATATTTCGAAATAATTATAGATTCACAGTAGTTTGCAAAAAAATGCCAACATCCCAAAGAACAAGAATTATATTATTAAAACCAAGAAACTGACACAATACAAAAAGCAGATTCAGATTTCACTAAATATATATACATACATTTGTGTCCGTGTGTATACAATCCTAAACAATTTTGTCACATGTATAGTCTCGTATAATCACCACAATCAATACACTCAACTATATATCATCATTATAAGACTTCCTTGTATTACTCTGTACAGCCACAACATTCTCCTTTCCCTTTCCTGGCCTCTGACAACCACCAACTTGTTCTCCATATTTATAATTACGTTATTTCGCAAATATTACACGCATATAATCATGTAGCTACGTATCCTTTTAAGATTGATCTTTTCACTCAGCATAATTTCCTGGAGGTTCATCTAAGTTTTTAAGTGTATAAATGGTTCATCTTTTACAATTACTGAGTAATATTCCACAGTATGAAGGTACCACAGTGTGTTTAACCATTCACCCTATGAAGGACATCTGGATAGTTTCTAGTTTGGGGCTATTATATGAATAAAGCTGCTAAGAATATTCACATAAATTTTTACACAAAAGTAACTCTTCACTTAACTGAGAATAAATAAATGCCCAAGTGTGCCATTGCTGAGTTATATGGTAAATTCATTTTTAGTTTTAAAAGAAACTATTTTCCAGACTGGCTGTACATTTAAATCAGCTGATTTCACATTCAAATCAGCAATGTATGGGTGATCCAGTTTTTCTACATCCTTGCTAGTATTCGTTGTCACATATTTCATTTTAGCTCTTCTGAGAGATGTGCAGTCATATCTCCTTGTGCTTTTAATTTTCATCTCTCTATCAGCTAATGATGTTGAACATCTTTTCATGCGTTTATTTGCCTCTGTATAGTAGTGAAATGTCTGTGCATATTTTTGCCCGTTTTCTAATTGGATCAATTGTTTTACAACATTGAGTTTCGAGAGTTCTTTACATATTATATCTTCAAGATCTTTGTCAGATACATGATTTGAAAATATTTTCCCTCACTCTAAGTTTTTTTTCTCTTATCCTTTCAACAGTGTTTTCAAAAAGCAAATTTTTAAAATTTACATGAGGGTCCAGTTTAGCATTTTTTTCCTCTTATAGTGTTTTGGGTGTCAAATATAAGAATTCTTTGTTTAGTCCTAGGTTCCAAAAAGATTTCCCTATGTTCTTAATGTACTTAAGTTTTACGTTTAAGTCCACGATCCATTTTGATTAATTTGTATATGAGACATAAGATCTAGGTGGAGATTCATTTTTTTGCCAATGAATGTCCAATTGCTCCAATACTATTGTCTTGTGCTCCTTCGTCAGAAATGAAGTGGACATCTTTGTGTGGGTCCATTTCTGCATTCTCTATTCTGTTCCATTGATCTATGTGTCTGTCTCTCCTCCAATGCTGCACTGCTGTGATTCTGCACTTATATTATAATCCTTAACATTGGGAAGAGTGCTTATTCCAATTTTTTCTTCTTTTTCTAAGTTCTTGTAGCTATTCTAGGGACTTCATCTTTTTATATGTTTTAGAATAAACTTGTCTACAAAGAAAAAAATTGTATCAAACCTATAGATTAATTTAGGGAAAACTGACATCTTTACTATATTGAGTCTTCCAATCCAAAAATATGATATGTCTCGTAATGATTTAAGGTCTGTTTTAATTGCTTTCATCAACATTTTATAATTTTTATATATAAATTCTGTACAGTGTTAGATTTATATCTAAGTATTTTTTTGTCCTTTGGAGAAATCGTAAGTGGTATTATCGTATTTTAAATATTGATTTCCACTTGCTCATTATCAGTATACATAGATGCAACTGATTTTTATGTGTTGCTTTTGTTTTCTGTGTTTTTATGACAGCTTTTTAAAATCTTATCAGATAATTCCAACATCTGATTTGATTCGGTATTAGCATCTATCAATTATTTCTCTCATTCCAATTATGGTTTTCCTGGTCTTTGCTATGACATATAATTTTCAACTTTATCTTGGACATTTTCTTTATTATATTAAGAAACTCTTAATCTTATTTAAATCTCCTATTTTAACTGCTATATGCCCTTTTAGTTTAAGTGGGTGGATTCTGGCTAACTTTTGTGGGGTTTAGTTTTACTGACAGTTTAGTTTTAGAGCTGTGGCAATGCTGCTTTGGTCTGCTTCATTCTTTTTGTACTTCAGGGCTCTTAATCAATCCCTGCTGCTGTCATCTATGGGGACAGAAAGCACTTGCTTGGTGTTGCTGGGCTACTTCAAAGGGGAAAGGGCGGGCAGAGTCCGTTGGGCATGAGTCTCCTTATTCGACTTGGTGGAGAGCAGGTGGATGCAGGTCTCTGGGATAGTGCCCCTGCTAGAAGATCAATCTGCCTGCTAGCACCCCAGTTGGGAAGTGAGGGCTGAGATGGTCCAATGTAGTTCTGAGTTGAGTATCACACTGCTGTCAGAACCAGGCTGTGAGATGAGGCAAGGATGGCTACTTATGACCTTTTATAAGCAAAAAAAAAGGCATGAGAACAGCAGAGACCACTGGTTCTTAAAGTGTGGTCTCTGAACCAGCAGCATCAGCATCAACCAAGAACTGGTTGGAAATTCAAATGTAAATTCTGATTCGGACCTGCTCAATCAGAAACTTTGGGGTGGGGACCAGAAAATGTATTTTTAATAGACTTTAGAGGTGCTTCTGATGCACATAAAGCTTGAGAACTATTGTAGGCAATGGCTACATTTAAGTTAATGTGATATCCTAGTCTCCCCATTCTGTTCCTCACAGGATATCTCCAGAATAATTGTAAGATTAACACAAGAATTTGCAAGTGCTAGAATCTCACAGCAAAATAGTTCATGCATATTTACTTCATACATATTCTTCTCCACCCAAGCTGGAAGGACCACATTAGAAATTTGAAACAATCATATAAGACATATTACCACATAAGATAATAGTTCTCCCATTCAAAAAGCCACATAATATTTTCTATGCATTACTTTTTTTATTCTTCAATTGTGCTTCTTAATCCAACACAATCTTTTATATTGTCTTTTATGACATTTGAGAGACAGTCTAGCATATTGATTAAGACTATACAGTCCACAGCCAAACTGCCTGGGTTCAAATCCAGCCTCCATCAAGTATCACATGTGACATTGTATAATTTACTTTATATTGTTATGTAAGGGCTATATAAGAATTAGATGAGTAAAATATATGTAAAAAGCATAGAACAGTACTCTATAAATGATAATTATTACCTCACTGACTAGTATCATTCATCATACCCCAGCCATATATTTGCTCTAAATTGCTTTTCTAGTAATGTATGTGATTGTAGCCATACTCCTATGATGCATTTCATCTTTTCCCATAGATAAAGTAAGGATATTAGCTTGGATTATAGAAGTATATTCTGATCATGGGACACAGTTAATTTACACAACAATGATGAAATCCATGATGACTATCTGTTTAGTATACTGCACTAACTGAATTAATGAATTCCACAGAGTTTTGGATTTTTATTTTTTCTCTATATATCTTATCATGGAGAATATCTTTCAGTGTAATAGTTTATAAATCAAATAACTGAAGTAAAATGCAAGTTTCTTAAGAGTAAATACAATACTTTACACACATTTATATCCCTAGTATCTCAGTGAACAGTTTCTGACATACAACAGGTACTCAAAAAATGTCTATGGAGGAAATTTTTGAAGAAACTTTTTATGGAATTCATCCATTTAAACACAATGAATTCTGTTTTTGTTTTTTCCCTCTGATACTCTTTTTGGTTCCTCTGATTTATAAAGAACCTAAGAATGTTGTAAATAGATGTTTAAGGAGTCTTTTTAAATTCTTAAATCTCACTAAATCTGTCATTGCCGATTCCTTGTTACTTTCTTAATTTCTATGTTCAAGCTTTGAAGGTTTTCTTGATCTTATATTACCTGCCCTCTGAAACATCTTCTACTGTCCCAAATTCCCCAGTGTTCTAATCATCTATCACAAAACTCTTATTTCCCTATATCTTCTCTCTTTTTTCTGTGCAATCTTTTGAAAGTTGCCCAAACTCCACACTTATTCTCTCCATCCTCAGTGTGTAGTATATGCACATATTTCATTGCTTAAAGAATTTTGATGGGTGATAGTCATCCTGTTACATAATGCATCTTTCTCAGTTCATACAACATTTTACCTGAACCAGATGCTCTTCTTAACCATTTCTCTCCATACTGCCAAATGTACCCTTATCAAGTATATGTATAACACACAAGGGTCTTTGAGTTTGTCCTCTGTTACTTGCTCTAACACATTCCATCAAGTATCAAGTGTGATTTCTTATTCAGAATGAGTTTTTCCATTTTGGATGACCAAGGATATTCTTTTTAGTCCAGAACTCACAGATCCTCCACTTCAGATATATTTTCCTGAAATTCCTGATAAAATTAATCACTCTTACACTTGAACTTCCAGGTAATTCCACTAGGCTTCTATTACCTCATTTGTCACATTCTCATTTATCTGCATATATGTTCTTTGCCTTTGGTAAGAGACAGCCCTTGTGTCTTAGTCACTTCTAGATTCCCAGTACTCAACAGAGGTCAATGCAATTTTTTTTATTAAACTGAATAATCTCTTCAAATATTACCTTTATAAGTAATATATTTTGGAAGCTTATTGAGATTTTGCAAATTGGATACTTCTATGCACCCTTTCGCTGAGCACATGCTTTGCATGTAGATGGTAATTAAAAAAAAAAAAACCTTAAAAAAATTAAAGTTGCAGTAATACACAAAAAGAGGAAGTTGTGATTATATTTATAAATGCACATATTTTCTTAGAATTAGGTGCAAACAGAAAATATCAGGACACCTGACTCAGGATACCACTAGTGCTAGGAGTATTATTGTGCCTGAAAAGCCATGGGGTTTCATTCATGTTAGAAAATTTCATTCAAGATGATTTCAGGAGTGGATTTATCTCACTTATAGATTAATTCCCTACGAACTAGATAAACTAGCTAAAATGTCTAACTTATTTCTCTTCCAATAAAGTTTTCAATGTTGTTTTTCTAATTCCAAAAGTAATATGTATTTCAGAAAAATAAAAAAATATAATCACAAAAAAATGTAAAAAGCAATCAAGCATATTTCCACTGATGAAGAGACAGCTGCTACCAGCACCTTAGTTTATAGACTTCTTTTTTGGGGGTGGGAGGAGGAGTATATTCTGCCACAGTAAATGCTGCCATTTATTGAAACTTTTACCATGCTAAGGTCTCTATATATTTCGCCCAGATGTCAGTTCAGCTTTTTATGGCTCTTAAAGTCTTTGTTGGATTTAACTGAACTCCATTCTAGGGCCTGGGACAATACTACACCCTCTTCTTCATTTTTATGAATTTTAGAGTAATTAGTCCTGTGCCCTTCAAAGCTATCCCGGTTTTCATCTTACATCAATCCAATTCCACAATTTAAAAATGATCCATTTGCAATTCCCTCTTAGATGTTTCTGTCTGTCGTAAGCCCTGCTTCGACCATGGACCACCAAGCTTTCCTCCTTCTGGCCTCTCACCAACCAACGATCTCATTTTCTTTCCACTTATTTTTATATTACTCTCCTTCCAAAGTCTTTTCTAGAGATAGTCACAGTTCTCTTCTCTCCTTAAGCCTATGACCCAAAAATGATCTTTTGTTAATTAAACCTGACCTCTAGGTTTTATCCTTTACCACAAATGTACTGATAGATTTTTTTTTTCTAAATAAGAAGAGTAATTAACCAAATAAATCTAGGGGGAAATAATTTTTCCACATCCTTATATCAGCATAATATTCTCACAATGACAGATGATGAAGGTACAATTAGTCCTATTTTATAAGTGAACCAAATGAAGCATAAAGAAGATAAGCAAGCTATAATAGAGTTTTATAATTTCTTTTAATTGCCTACATCCCCACTGATAGATCAGATTCCTAATAATAGAAATGATACCCTGTTCACATTTTAATCTGCAGTGTCTAATCAATGGCTAGAATATAGTAGGTAGGCAATATTTTTTAAATAAACAAAATTTAAATAAACAAAATAAGTAATATTTTCTTATACCACAATTCTCATTTTAGTTTATATAACAACTGCTTTTGAACCGTTGATGGCTGCCTCCTCCACAGGCACATCTTCTACTAGATTTCCAGAACACTTCCTTCCTTGGTCACTAATAACTCTTTTTTGTCACTCAGGGTAAAAGCTAAAATCCCTCCTAATTGGTCTCCCATTTTTCTCTCTGATTCATTTCCTACTGCTCTTCCAGTTGCTCACTCCACTGCAGCCTCTCTGCTGTTCATCAAATGAATTGGGCACACTTCTACCTCGGGCCTTGTGCTCTAGTTCTTTTATCTGCTTACATCTTCCTGTTTATCTCTCTCAACTCCTTCATGTCTGCTCTAATATCACCATCTCAATAAGATCTATCTTGACTACCTTATTTAATAATGCAAACTATTCCCCACTCCCTTTTTTTCTCCATATCATTCATAACATTTTAATATTCTTTGCAATTTATTTATTATGCTTATTATTTGTTGAATACCTCCTTCCATTAAGATGTAAACTCCTGAAAGTAGTGGTCTTTGCATGTTTTTTGTTCTCATACACAGAACATGAGAAGAATTCAACAAATATTTGTTAAGTGAATTAATTGATAGGCTGCAATGGGCAGAGCACAGATTCGAACCAGAGTAGGCTGCTTCCAAGCCAATGGTCTCAACTGTCATGCTCTTATATGAAGTCTAGGTCCTAAATAATCATTTGTTAAAATGTCTCAATTTACCTGCCAGTAAAAAAACCTCTACAAAATTCTTTATCATCAACTGACTACTAACAAGTGTAGAGCATGACATTTTCATATTTAAATATAACATTAATTTTAAAGCTTGTTTTCTGTGATACAGTATGTAGATGCTGTGTCATTTCTATCAGTCCCACATTTACAGTGTCCCCCAAAGGCAGCATATATGGCCAAACCAGGCTCCCTCTCTCGGTACGAAGAGATGGGTGATGCTCCTAGAAATAGAATTTCAATGAAACGCAAATGCTCAACCTAATGTTCTTGGCTTCAAGCAGTAGTCCATTGATTTTGCTTTTTAAAACCTCTCTCAGGAGTCTGAAAGATAATACGTGAGCAATCCTTTCCATCTTGGCATGAAGAACACTCTCCGTTTAAAATCATTTGACAATCAGCTAAGTGGAATCTGTGGCCTTTTATACCAGTTCCTCAAATCCCTTGTCTGTACTTCAAACTCAACATGAGAAAAATAGAATTCATTATCTCTCCACCATTCAAATCACCTACTCGTCCTCCTCTGATTTCTTCATTTCTGAGAATGACATCACCAGTTTTACAAGCAACAACTGCCTCAAAAGCTTATGTCACTTTTGACTTTTCTTATCCTCATCATCCCATCAGCTGTCACATCCAATAGAATCAACTCCAGCAAAGCATCTTGCATGCATTTTCTTCCTGTCATTTTTTTCTCCTTCCACCGAAATTAATCATTGCCTATCATTTAGATGCTGGCAAACTCTCCTGCCTGAACTCCCAACATTACATCTGTCCTACGCACTCAGCCAAATGATTCTTACTAAAAAGTCAAGCTTTAGTTATGCTACTTTCTTGTTCATAACACTCTAGGATAATGGTCCTGGATAATGGTCCTAGATAATGGTCCTAAGATAATGGTCATTTGGGGATAGAGCAGAAAAATGCACATACTACATTTAAATTAACATTTTATTTCATTTATGAGAACTGGAGCTCATCTATAGGCTTAACTGTCAGTGACCTACTTATAAGGAAGGACTCTGGCTATAAAGGACCTTTAATGTTCACTAAATTGAGAAGTAGCACACCCGAGATTTTATACCGTATATCTCTACTAGACATTACCACTAGATCAATCAGCTATGATTGCATAATAAATCACTTCACAGTGCAATGACTTAGAAAAATAAGCACTTCTTTTTCTCACTTACATGTCTGTGAGTTGGGTGGAATAGCTTGGCTTCAGGTTGGGATTTGTTTGGCTTTGGATCCAGCCTGGGCACTGGCATCCAGATCTGTTCTACACATCTCTCATTCTCTTTAGAACAGAAGCTACCCTTGGGACTTTAACTCTTATGTCAGTTTTATGGAAAGGGGCAAGCCAAACTGTGTAAGCATATTTAAATCTCAGCTCGAATCACATTTGATTATATTCCATTTGCCAAAGACAATCTCATGGATGAATCCAAAGTCCAAGGCCTGGGCAGAGAAGCATATTCTGACACAAGAGAGATACATCTCTTCAATGTATCACAGCAGCCTTATTTACCTACTACTTTCTTTAATGTTTGATGATGAGTGATAATAAAATGATTTTAACTATGATGATAACTATGAATCAATAATTAGTGTAATTACTTATAATAACAATAAAGATGATAATTTTTGAGGTGATTTTAGTATGTATCTAGCTACCACTGTTATGTTATTTACATATACTGAACTCTTCAGTATAAGTTACTTTTTCTCAGATATGTCCCATGATTTCTCTTATGTTTTGTTTATTATGTTTCATTTGCATTGGAAGAACAAATAATTCTTTTAGTACATTAGGCAATGAATTAATACATTAAATTTAATAATAAGGCCTTATATACTCTGTTTACAGAGTGCTTTCATAAATGTATTATCTAATTTCTTTCCATTTTTATTACTTTCAAACTCATCAATATTTTATGTTCTATTGGAAATATCACCTATTCTATTAAATCTATTCCAATTTAACTAATGAGATGTACCCACATTGATGCTTCAGAGTACTTCTTAAAAAATAATTCATGGCATTTCAGTTCTATCCCATCTCAGACAATTTATGTCCCTATTCTCACTCTAAGAATGAAGCTCACTGAGAGTAGTACACCTGTCATGTTCTTCTTTGTATTTCTCACTGGGGCTTAGTAATGATACATGCTAGGTATTGTCTCCTACAGTTAGTTACAGGTGGGGTGCTGCCAGGGGTCTTAAGTCCCTTTCCACAACAGCCTCACTGATTTCTGTGTGACTTTGAAAAAGTCACATAACCTCTCAGTGCCTCATTTGCTCCAGCTGTAAAAATCAGAACAGTGCTTATCATCAAGCTGTCTAATGATTCAGAGGTATTGTTAAAGATTAATGAGGTAGAATAAAGCTCTCCGAGTCCTCTAAGAAAAGGTGTGATAGAGGAACAAATGAGTTATTATTATCTATTAGTAGCACCTTGCATATAATTCTCCCCAACCCTGAAAATAAATTAGAAAAATTTGGAAGAACAATTAACTCTTTCAGTCCATTAAGTACTGAGTTAATGCATTAAATTTAATAATAAGGCTTTACATATTCCATTTATAGAGTGCTTTCATAAATATATTATCTAATTTTACATTCACAAAAAATATTATGGAATTAATAGAATAAGCATTGTTATTTAAAATCTACATATGAAGAAATTGAGGCATGGGAAGATTAAGTGGTTATGTAAGCTTAAACATTATTAAATTATAAAACTAAAACTTGAACTCATTGTTTTGACTATAAGACCAGATCCCATTCCACTTTATTACACAAAAGGAAATGTAAGTATTAATACAATGTGTAAAAATGTCCTGCATTGTCATTAATCTCAGAAATGCAAATAAAAATGACCATCTACAAACATTAACCTTGTTTTTAAAGTTCAACTTTGAAAAGGTAGAACAGATGTTTTCATATAATGTTGGTGGTAAGTTAAAATAGTATCATCAGTTTCAAAATCCATGAATTCATCCAGCAGATATTAATTACATTGCTATGATGCGCTAGGCATGCTGAAGATAATACGGTTCCTGCCTCTTGGAGCTTACACTCTAGTTAGATGGTAAACATGCAATAAATAAGCAATTTCAGAAAGTAAAAAACTAAGTAATGAAAATCAGGAATAAATCATTATAGAGGTAAGCATGCATGTGTACTTGTTAGGGACAATCCCAGAGGAGGTTAGATTCGAGCTGAGATCTGAACAATGAGGTGTTTGCTGTGGGAGGATTAGGGAGAAGAACATTGAAAGCTAAAGTAATACAATGGCCCAGGAACAGGAAAGAACATGGTTGGCTACTTAAAAGTCAGCGTGAGAGTTCAGGCTGGGAAAAACTAAAAATCATAGTTATTTATTAAAAAAAAAAATTATGTAATTTATTGATCTAAACCTATACTGACAAAGAAAAAAAATTGCAAAGCCCAAAGACTCTTTTGTATCTTCCTTGCTCATACAATGTTCAATGTGGAAAAATATGAAAATTAGTATTCCCAATATCATTCAATTATTACCAAACATTTCAAATGAACTACTGAAAATACTTTATTTAACTGAATATTTATAAAAATAAACAGACTATGGATCAGAATACCCCAGCGGAAACATTAGTCCCAGGAACTGTAAGGTCTTTAACAAGAGAGATAAATTTCCGTTTTCCATTCCAATGGTTATGACATTATTGAAAAAGAAAAAAAAAAACAACATTATTCTCACCAGAAGAACAAAAAGGAACAATATATGTATTTTCTTTCTTGTTTAAAGAAATTAAATCTTATTTTTAACTATAATTTTATTTTTTCTACTTTCTCACTTTGAGTATATAATTAGACTTACATTTATGCATAAAGAAGACCAAAACAATATTTACTCAATATTCTCTCTAAATTGCTTAGTAGATCCAACACCATTCCTATCAAAATTCTATCAGGCTTTTTTGAAAAGCTGATTCTAATTTTACATGGAAAGTCAAAAGCCCTAAAATAGCCTGAACAACCTTGAAAAAGAATAAGCTGGAGGACTTATACTACCTAAGTTTAAGACTAACAATAAAGCTACAGTGTGCTTTATGTAGGAAGACAGTGTGCTATTAGTATAAAGATAGACTAATAAATCAAGAATCAAAAATATTCCAGAAATAGACCCACACATATACAGTCAAAAGATTTTTAACTAAGGTGTGAAGTTAATTCAATGAACAGAGAGGTCTTCTTTTCCTTTCCTATTTTTTTCCCAAATCAATATTGCTGTAACAATTGAATATTTTCTATGTATAAAATAAAACTTGATCTCTATCTCATTTCATATACAAAATTAATTTGAGATGGATCATAGATCTAAGTATAAAAACCAGAATCATAATGAATAAAACATCGAAAACTATCCCTGCAAACTCGGGGTACAAAAGCACTTTTTGATAAGACACAAAAAGCACTAACTATAAAAGATAAAAAGTGTTAGCTGGCTTTCATCAAAATGAAATAGTTATACTATCAAAAACTACTATTATTAAAATGAATTAGTAAATTACATACAAAAAAAATTAGCCAACATATCTGACAAAAAATGGTATCAGGATATAGAACAAACTCCTAAAAATCAGTAATATGAAAACTAATCACCAGATAATAGGTAAAGATGTTAACAGACTTTACAAAAGATATGTGATAAGTATATAAAGGTAATTAAAATACTAAATTATTCAGGAAATAAAATTAAAACCACAATTGAAATATCATTACATATACACTGGAGAGGCTAAAATTCAAAAGACCCAATAATACTTAATGTTAATGAGCAAATGAAATTCTCAGACCTTTCCAGTTGCCCTTTTGATGATCTAGTAGGAAGTATGTAAAATATTTATCCAAGAAAAACAAAAATGTATCTTCATGAAAAAGTACATAACAATATCAGTAGAAGTCTTTCTTTTTGTTATAGCTCCAAATGAGAAACAACTCTAATATCCATCAACAGAAGAATAAAGAAACTATAACATATTCTTATAATGAACTACTATCTGAATGGAAAAAAAAAAAAGAAATACCGATACATGAAACAGATATACCACAGTAAGGAAAAGAAATGAGACACATACACAATACATGCTACATGATTCCATTGTATGAAATCAAGAATAAACGAAACTCATCTACGGTGACAGACATCAAAAAAAAGGTTGAAGAAGATGACTGGAAAGAGGACCATTTAATTTAGTGAGATGGTAATGTTCTATGTTTTGTTTCAAGTGGTAGTGACATGAATATGTTTAACTGTGAAACCTCAAGGAATCATACATCTGTGCATTTTGTTCTGTGCAGTTTGTAGTATGATGAATACATCTCAGTAAAGTAAATATACTGCTTAAAACAATTGTTAATTTCAACATTTTCATAAAGAGATGCTGTATCTTTGGGCTCTCCCATGGGAAACATTGAGGATGGAGAGGAGACAATTCAGGTGGATTCATGAGGCTGAATGGATAGAGTAGAGACAAATTGCACAGGCATTTGCTTATACAAATTGTAACAGAAATGGTTTGAGATTTAATTAAGGGTTCAGGATTGAGTGTGATTCAGAAATTAAAAAACTTATTTTTATCATATAAAACTGTCCCTAAACACAAGTCAATCAGTTCATATTGTGCTCATCAGAAAAGAAATTAGCTGTTTTAATACTGGAGGAGGAGCTGGATTTACTGGAACAAGTGCAGCTTTTGCTGACTCATGCATGTTTAAGGAACCTCTAATAATTAATGTGACTTGCAAGATTTTCAGATTATACACTGACTCTAAACCTACCCTCAAAATGTAATTCCATTATAGTGAAATCTGAATTATTTCAACATCTTTTAGACTGGTCATGGGGCAAAAGAAAGTTGTTCCAAAGAGTAAATTTCCATCCATTTTGTGTACCCCCATTCATCTTCTCTAGATATGCTGACATGGGAATTTGTTGTTGTTCTTTAATTAATCAACCAATCCACAACTTAAAATGGAAAATTTAATATTTGTGAATTCTCAGTCTAGAATTATCCCCAGCTAAAAATGCGGTGTTGGGGAAAACTGTAAATCAGGGTCCATTGATATGGTTTCTGGCAATATCCAGGTGTGAAATCACCGGTTGGCCACATTCTCACTCCCAAAGTGTCTATTACAATTCTTCACATTCTCTTCAGTTTCCCATTAGGCTTTTCCTCTCCAAACTTGTCCCAGTGGTCTATTCACAAATCTCATTCTCTATATAGATTTCTTTGTCTCCTTTTTAATGTATAAAATAACTTTATGTAGAACAGTGTTTCATAAGCTTCAATGTATAATAATTGCTTGGATCTTGTTAAAATGAAGATTCAGATTCAGCAGTTCAAGGGTGGGGCCTGAGATTCTGCATTTCTAATGAGCTCCCAGATGATGCCCAGGCTGCTGGTTCATGGGCCGCACAGAGTAGAGAGGTTGTAGTTCCCTACTATTACAACCTCCCACATGCAGATCACTATTCCTCTATTCTCATCCTTCACCTACATCCCTCTATTCTCCAGTCATCTCAGTTTTGTTGTAGGATTTTACACACCACGCTCTCCAACCAGGCAGTGTTTTTTATATCTTGGTATTTTCAGTGACCATAGCATAATAAGAGCTCAATATTTAAGAAATCTAAAAATAAAATAAAATAATAAATGGAAGAATTTGTGCAGAATTCTGCCAACATCTTAATGGAAAAATAAAAAAAGATGCTGGGCCAATTACAAACACACATATTTATATGGAGTCACACACAGAGACGCTGCTTTGGGACAGCTGAATTCAAAATTTTCAAGAAGTTAAATAGAAGTCTACAGTTGTCAGAAAGGACCACCCCCTTTATTAACAAATTATCAGTTTTGCTTGTATTTTATTCCTCTAACTCAAAGAGCTTTATAAAAGAATAGAAGAGACACTCCAGGGTTACAATAGACAACTGTAGTAAAAAACTGATGGGGAAATAAGTACCTTAGTACTGAAGCCATCAAACTATCCTATTCCTCCTTTTAGCTGATAATAGCAGAGTATTTTATTCATTTTTATTACAGAGAGACTTTTATGGCTTACAAAAATAGCCTAATCTGGGAATTTGTTATCTTTTTGACTTTGTTATGTTTCGCAAAAAGAAAAAAAAATGATTTCTTTCCCTCAGAGAATAAAAAAAAGAACAATTTCTACCCTCCAACTTTTTGCACTGAAAAAATGTGGCCATCTTTACAAAATGGTTAGATGAATAATTAAATCTTCTAGTTCCCAAACCAAAATATCACCACTAAGTTGATATATATTTATTCCAAGAAAACTTTGTAAGTGCGCATTTTGTCCTTTAGAAAAGAGTTTTTGTGTTTGTATTTTAAGTGCTGAATAGTCAATATGAAAATATAGTATAGATTGCTACAAAAGAATCTTTTTTTTAATCCCATGAATTGGGGATTTTGGAATTGTCCTCATAAATATTTGTGGAAGTTAAAATGGGTCTCATACACAGCCCTTTAGAAAATTATAGCAAGTTAAGTGTTGGAAGTTGCCAAAGAGATATTCATAATTAAAGGCATCATTTTACTTACAGGTGGGGAACTGATGTCCAAAAAGGTTAAGCAACCCATAGAAGGTCCCAAAAGAAAGCTGGTAAGATCTCTGGAATTTTTTATCAGCAAATGAAATGAGTTAATCCATTTCTGTTCACTCATATGGTTTAATTTCACTTTCCCTGTGACACATTCCTCATATGATATCTGAATTTAGGAGTCTCTATCTGTGGCTTTTGTTTCTTAAGTCATAAATATTAGCAAGAAGATAAATAGGTCCATTTTTACTTAAATGCGTCTATTCTTTCCCTGAAATTCTGCTAGACCCCAAACAAAAGGATTGTACTCATGCTGTATTTGTAGCTGGTTTCTGGGTCTTCAACTCTATGTCTGGATTTGACATCATTTTCACACCATTTTATGACCAGTTTCTCTTATCGCAATCATTTAGGACTGCACCTGCACAAAATAAATCAAGCTTATATGATGTCCTTGGTCTGTGACAGTCTCTCTCTTCCCTGTGTGTCTACTCTTAATACGTTCCTTGAGAAGTGTCCTTGAACTTGCTTTTAAAGTTCTATACTCCAAAACTCTTTTTGAAGTCCTACACTGGGGGGTTGTTTGGGAGATTATACTATCCTTTTTAAATTATAGGACACTATGGGAGAAATCAATGTGATGTTTCAAGCTCATTTCAAAAGAGTATTTTTAACTCATGTTTATAGAGATCTCAAAGACCTCCTCTCCCCGAATGTGGAGTGTGGTAGAAACGCTTCTTGTATTGGTCTCATGGTTTGTAATGTAAGCTCCACATGGCAGTACATCAAAGTTAAAGTGGCATCGAGGATATTTTAAAATTTTTAGGAAAACACAGTGACATATGTCAGACACTGTGAAAATTAGTAGCTTGAGGTATTTTCAATATAAGCTCATGCATGCTACATTCCCTTTGATGATGCTGTATCTTTGTGAGTTTTCAGCAGTTGCTGTGGTGAAAGCCAGCAATACGTAAAATTCAATGTGGAAGAAAAAATGAGGGTAACAATAATTAATCTGATTCCAAAGTTTAAGAAGTTGCATGGCACTCAACAAGTACATTAGTAATTGTGGTTATTTAAGAAAAAAAAAATTATTTTAATTAATGAGGATTATTTTTAAACACTGGTACTAAATTGTTAGACTATAAATACTTATTAAAGTTTTGACATATTTTGTAAAAGGAACCATTAAGTATTATATTATATCTAGGAGTATCATAAAAAAAAAAAAAAAGAAAAATTTCTGAGTCACTAAGCATACCATGGACTAAAAAGAAACATCTGCATTAATTCATTTTAATAATTTGTTAAATTTGCTGTTTTATAATACTTTTGACAATTTGTGAAATTTTCATTTGCTTTTGTCTCTAATTTTTAAAAATCATATTTACAAAAAACTCACCAAATATAAATGTACAATTTGATGAGTTGTACATGTACATAAATTGTGGAAACACAACCACAATAATAATATGCAATACTTTTATCATCCCTATAAGTTATTTTATGTCTCTTTGTAGTTAATCCCTTCCCTGGGCACTGGCAACCACTGATTGGCTTTGTCAGTTTAGTTTTGCCTTTTCTAAAATTGCATATGAATAGAATCATACTGCATATAGTCTTTTAATTCTGGTTTCTGTGGCTTAGCATAATGCTTTGGAGATTCATCCACATTGTTCTAGGTATCAGTATCTTTTTAATTACTATATTCAATTGCATAGACATATAATGTGTTTATTTACCTGATGATGGACATTTTGATTGTTTCCACTTTCTAGCTATTATGAACAAATTTGTTCATAAATGGAATATTAATATATTCCATTATGAATATGAATACATTCCAATAATATGAATATATTATTTCTCTTATATAAATCTCTAGGAGTGGGGCTATTGAGTGAAAGGGTATCTGTTTAACTTTATAAACAACTGACAAAGGCTATTTGCCAAAGTGGCTATTAATTGATTTTTTGCTGCATAAAAACTAACATCAAATCTCAGAGATTTACATGTAAACAAATATTGATTTTGTTGAAATATAGATTTGTAAGTTGGCAGGGGTTTGGCTGATTTCCACAGTTTGGCTAGACTTGGCTCCAGGCTACAGATCAGGTTTGGTTGTTTTCTCTCTGTCTCATTCTGGGGCTCAGGCTAAAGGGGCAACCACTATCTGAGGTATGTTCTTCTCATGGATCAAGGAGCAAAGAAGGCCAGCTAAGTCATGCAAGCAAATTTAAACCCTCTCTTCAAGTCATATCTTGACCAAACCAAGCCACATGGCAAAGGTCAAGATTTATGGGTTAGGGAAGTATATCCAGCCCAGAGTGGGTGGAAATGCAAAGATACATGCCAAAGGAGTGAATAACTGGGAGAAAGGACCCAATGTACCACTGTTATAATGTCCTCCTTTAGTGCCTCCATATTTTGATGCCCACTGAACACAGTCCTACCTAACTCCAAGATGTTTTTGATAAACTCAGACTTTATGGCACCAAATTGTCTATCTTGGCTTTAAAGAGCCCAAATTGCCTGACTCTTTACATGGATTTCAAGGAGGGAAAAGATTGGTTAAATTCTTATCAGAGCCCATAGAGGCCATAGGAAAGAAAGATATGAGGAGTGTCTCAGTCTCCAAATAATACTAAATAACTCTGAAACAAATGCTATTGAAGCAGGAGGAAGAAAAGGGAAAGACTGCATATGTTTGAACCTTGTTATATTGTCTTCAAGCAAGATCCAGTCATTGGTAGTAAAAGAAAGATAACTTCTAAATTTTCCTGCTTGGCTAAGTAATTAATTTAATTCTTTTATTATTAAGCACTTATGTTAATACAAGTTAATATGAATTAGTATTTGTATAATACTCATTTATCTTCCTATCAGGAATCCTCATTTTTTTCAACCTGAAATGTTCTCCACCTCAAGTCTACTAGGTGAATTTAGTATCTTAGAATAAACTAAGAGATATTTGAAAGCATCTCCAATAGAAAGCATCCTCTGACATCCTGTTTCCTACACACATGTGCTCACACACTCCTTTCTTCCCTTCCATAACTCTCTACCCCGGGCATCGAGGAGAGTACAAACATTCTTCCTTTGTGCAAACTCAGTCTCATATCTATCCTTTTCATCCCACTGTTTTTTTAGTCCACTACACTGCAATTTATTTACATGTATATCCCCATACTAGACCATTTGTTTCTTTAAGTCAAGGGTTGTATGGAAATCACCTCTATATCATAAATATCTAATGTAATAATTTGTTAAATTTGCTGTTTTATAATAATACTTTTCACAATTTGTGAAATTTTCTTTATTAAGAAAATTAATTCTCTTTATTAAGTTACAACTTCTCTGAGCTTTATTACTGACCTCACAGTATTGGTATAAAAATTTTAAAAGCTAATGGACTTAGAAATGCCTATCAGGCATACGCAAGATAGCTATGAATATGCTGAACCTATGTAGGAGATTATAGCACATACATGCTTTCATTTTCTTATTTGATTCTTGAAATCATCTATTGGATAGATAGAAAAAGTGGTGCTATTATATCTCCTTTTTGCAGATGAAGAAAACTGAGGTTCAAGAAAGTTGGAAGAGAGGTAGGCTTCTCTGAGATAATGTGGCTTACTTAATGAGCAGTGGATATAGAAACCAAACCCAAAATGTAGAATGAATGCTGGTCTGATTTTCCTGCCACTCTACTTTAGAAGTACAGGATCACATTGACTAAAGGCTTGTTTTTAATTACTTTTAATAGGTGAATTGCTGTTGACCAGCACTGTGTCCTTTTTAAAAACCAGCTATATAAAAACTATGCTATCCGTTTAATGCTATGTCATTTTCACTGCTGGACAAAGCCAGAGAGAAAAGAGCATTTCATTAAGGTTTTTTGTTTTTTGTTTTTTTGTTTTTTGTTTTTACTACTACGAGAGAAGAAGAAAAGAGCAATTGCTCTCTGCACTTCCTGCTGGCCACTCCACTCCCCTACTTCAACTCCCTAAATTCCTTTCAATTTCTTCCTGGTAGACTATCACTGTAGAAATCTACTGAAATTCTTTCATGGACAAAGTCCAACGCTAGTTTTCTTCATGAGAGCTCATCTATGCCAAGGTTTTCCCCAGAAATTTACACTTTTTGACTAAATAGACAAAAGTGAATAACAGTAGGAAAATGATCGCTTTTATCTCTAACATGCAAAAAGCAATTACTTTCTTTTGTGTTGAAGTCCAAAGAATCTGTATAGATGGCTTTGTCGCCAAAGTCAAGTCAATCCCTTAGTGCCAAATGGCGTAGCCCACTTCTGAGTTAATGATGCATTTTTGTTCTTAATACTCTAGTGACTGAAAGAACTATAATGAATCTCCCTGACTTGTATTTCAGGGCATGGACCTGCTAATCGATGGCTTGGAAAAGTCACCTTCAAGGTTGTCAGAGTGTTACATTATGCTTTATTTCTCCTGATGTAGAAAATCGCTCTCTTTCCTTATTTGAGATTATACTGCCTGAGTATTTGGGAGTCTATCAAAAGCTAAAGAACATCTCGGCATTATTTTCATGGGGGTTATTAGATCCTATTAGATTCCTGTTTAAAATACACAAATTTGAAAACGCACATGGAAAAAAAGGGGTGTACTGTAAACATCACAGGGTGCTTTTTGTCAGTTGCATTTTCTCTAGTCTGGTTACTGTTGTGTCTTGGTTTGAAATTTTGAAATATAACAGAAAGCATTTGGATCCAGAGAAATGTCCAGCATGCCAATTATACAGTTTCGCCCTTCTCATTCACAGTCCTCCTGGGAGGAGTATGCGCAATGATATAGCAGCAGAGTCCTCAATGTCTTTGGGAGCTCAGGGACCTTCTTTTATCTCTTTTTCTTCATTTGCATTAGCATTTAAATTGGACAATGTGCTTCCTGTTTAACCTGACATACAAGTGTTTCATGAGTCTGTCTGAAGCATAACATGCCAGGGTGGTGATAGCAATCCAAAAGGAACAAGAATCTGATGTGTTCTGATGACCATCACTCTCCTAGTTAAAATTCTCTGATGTATCCTTAACTATGAGTCAGCCCCTGTTTCTTTTCTGAGGTCTGTCTTTTTCTTTTCCCCTTTTTTCTCTACTCAGTGAACTTCTACTTATCTCCCAAAACTCAGCTCAAATATCCACTCCCTTATAAAGTCCTTCCCCAATCTGTGTGGTTATTTTTTTACTTTATGCTCTTACAGCTTCCTGTACATGCCTATGATGCAGCATTTATCACCTAATACTGTATTTATTTATATGTATTTTTATTTCTCCATTGAATTCTCCAAGGGCAAAGAATATCTTATTTCTGGTTAGCTCCCTTCCTTAGTAAAGTCCATGGAACAGAGCAGACATGCAAATGTATACTATATAAATGAATAAGTATGTTCTGGCAGGGAAGAACGATCAAAGAGTCAGTATGGACAGACTCTGGCTATGTTTGAACCACTCTTGAATTACTTTTCCCTCCTCTATTAAGAAAGACGAATTATTTTTAGGATCTCTAATGTGTCTTTAAAAGTCATAGAGAACTTCCAGTCTTAACTGATTTACTAGCCAAAGCAGATTGAACCTGTGCAGGTCACAGCTTCCCAGGGATTGTTTAATAGCTGGTTAAATGCAAAAGGAGCACATAGGCCCCAAGGCTCTTTGCAGGCAGATATATTTTCAGAAAAGCAATCCTCTTCTGAGGAGATGGCAAAGCTTAAATTATAAAACTCAAAGTATTTGTCTGCTTTTTAGTAGAGCTATTATAGCAGACAGATCTCGGGGGTATATGGATTGATTCCAGAGGTTAGCTTAGTTGCTTACAAAGATTTAACTGATTGTAACTGTAGTATATTTCATTATGACTATAGTCCAATGGTGAGATCTCTGTGGCCCAGCAGCAGGGCCTCTTCTTCCCTTTACCACTCTGCATACCCACTCAGCCAGGCTGAACAGAGTTTGCAGGAGTCTGATGAAAAAGTAATGACATGGCCTATAGGCACAAGATAAACAAAAGCAGTTTAGAAAAAAAATTGGACCAAATATGACTAATACAACCAAGGATAAATTTTCACCCTTATAAATATTCAAAACTTAAAACTTAAAGCGACAACAACAACAATGATAATATGCCATTTTTCCTCAACGAAATGTAATTATTTAAAGAATACAGTGCTATAAACTGAGCCCTGCTATATACTGCATAGCCTGTGAAAATAAATTTGAAGGCGATGACAAGAGACTTACATGTTTGCATAACCTTTGATTCCATAAGTCTGCCTCCTAAAATCTGGCCTAAGGAAATAACCAGAGATAAGCACACAGACTTATTCATAAGGGTGTTTGTTTAATGTTGTTATAACAAAAAATTACAAATATGCTACATGCTCAACATGAAGAATTTGCCTAAATAAATGATAGCTTACATAAACACTTTTATAAATATAACTGCAAGAATTTGTGAAGACAAAAAAAAAAAAATCAGAGTTTATGAGCAAGATATACAATAGGTTTTTATATGTTTACATCTTGCAAATGTATCTTTGGCCTAAGAGCCTTGGAATAGGATTTAGCAGTTCTCTGCCTTGCCAAAAAGAAATTTTAATTTACCAAGAATTTATTGAAACATGGATATTTTACTAAAGATTTATTAAAACGTGTGTTGGGAGAGGGCAGGTACACACTCATACAGAAAACATAGGACTCGCCTTTAAAATTCTCCACTATTCACCATGAAGTCTACCTTCTGATTGTCAAACCTCCCTCTCTACCTTGTTCCTTTACCCCATCAAAGGTACTGAATCTGCCCTGGCTCTCTTCCTAGGATCTGTCCAGTATGGTAGCTCCCAGCCCCC
The DNA here is from genome assembly GCF_000325575.1 of Pteropus alecto. Classification (NCBI taxonomy): domain Eukaryota; kingdom Metazoa; phylum Chordata; class Mammalia; order Chiroptera; family Pteropodidae; genus Pteropus; species Pteropus alecto. Next base: position 13,868,496 of record NW_006432447.1, on the reverse strand, counting down.
CACAGTTATTAAGCACTTGAAATTAAGCTGTGAGAATATATCACACACAAGATTTTGAATATTTAGTATAAATAAAATAATATAAAATATCTTATTGTTTTTATATTGAAATTGTATTTTGACATATTGGTTTAAATAAAACATATCACTAAAATTATTTTTTGTTTCTTTTTATTTTGTTGTGTAGCTACTAGAAAATTTAAAATTTTATACAGCTGAGCAAGTCAAAAATAGAATATAAATTTTCAGACTAAATTCCTGTTACTTTTCCTCAGGATTACCCTAAACCACTACCACCACCACCAAAACTCATTTCTCTTTTTACACTGAAGATGCTTTTATCTTTTCCTGAAAATTTCTTAACACTTTACAGATTTACACAAACAAATAAGCATCAATTATGAAATACTAAATTTATGAAGTATCAAAGTATCAATTATTAAAGAATTTACCTTCTGTCATCAATAATTTAGAGCTGATTGAATCATGATCTACTCAGAAGGAACTGCATGTGGAAGCCAGAGAGGTACCATGCATATAACCTACAACTGGTTGGCTACATTAGCAACTTCCCAGCCTTTGAAAACTTTCTATTGCTGAGTATGTTGTAGTGCAGGAAACAAGAAACGTAAGGGTTAGTGGGCACTTTACAACCTTTGGAATCAAGTTTTCTTATCTGGAAAACAAAGCAAAAGATATGAGTGGACTCTGAGTCTCAATGTAAATGGAGCAATTAGCTCCATTTTCAAAATGTGTATTATACTATCTGGTGAAGAGATTTCAGAAAGGAGAACATACACTGCCAAAGTCTTTCACTGCTCTGAAGGCACAGACATGCAGGGATGTTACAGCACAGTGCCAGTGTGTGAACTCTTTGGCAGTGGTCTGCAGCATAAACGAAGTGCTGGGAGTAAGCATTTAGAAACTTGGATAGCAATTTGCCAATCTCTGTTGAATCTACAAATAAAAAAAAAAATAGGTTTGTAATTTTAAGACCTTATTCTTTATTTTATTCATTTAGTAAATCACTTTTATTTTGTTTTATAAAAGTCAGTTTCAGATTGCATAAATAGATAACACAGTTTAGATACATAACAGACAGACAAGCAGGCAAGCAGGCAGGCAGGCAGGCAGGCAGACAGACAGAATAAACAGGTTCTTCACCACGGACAGCTTGAGAAGCAATGCTTTAGCAGGCATGTAACACCATTTTCCTCAGGCAAAATGAATCGGTTCACTCCTCAGTCCCAACCTATTTATTTTTCTATTCTAAAATCACTAAGAAAAGAAACATGAAACAAAACTTAAGTCCCACAGTGTTCCTTTAGCTAGTCGAACTAAATGAATGCAGGACAAATGGGGAAAAAACAAAAACAAACAACAAAAAAAAGAACACTTTTAAGAGGAAGAGTGCTCTACATGGAGAAACAAGCAGAAAAATGAAAAAATAGTAATGACTTAATGAAAGAAAATGAGAAAAAAACAAAGACCATTTCTTATTCATATGTATATCTTCAGCAACTAGCATAATGCCCAGCACAGGGCTGGCACACAGGAAATATTTATTGAATTAAAGAAGTGGTAAGTGCCATTATTATTGCTTGACACTTCATAATTCTCTTCTTTTCCCTTGTCCAACAACCTTCCATTATCACAACTCAGAACAAAAGAAGAGGGAGTGTAGAAATTTCTATATATTTTATTAATTAGGCTACTTGATGAATTTAGGAGTTATATGAAAAATACAACTTCTCTATGAGGAAGACTATCTACAAATGATAAAATGGTCCCTATCATATCTGGATTCTTTCTTTCCTACTTCCCCACATATTAGATACGATTTTCTTAATTTCCCTGGGGTACCATTAATACTAGCTGTTGTGCGAAGCAGATTTTTACTGAAGTTTTATTTAAGGGTGAATAATTTCAGCATTGCATGTTACAGAAAACAATCTGCATTGACTATCAAGACCTATAATATCGTGGGTCCTTCCTCCCAAGGGGAATGCTCATGGTCTCCCATTTTGTCTCCACTACTGCCATTCTCTAAGGAGTTTTTCCTTCTCTGAATATCACCTCCTCAATATTCCTGATACTAATTCAAATCCTAAAATTCCTATTAACTTTTGTGAAATAATAAAGTTCTTTCTCAACCATCCAGTTATGCCCAAGGGGTTCCATATTTACCAAATAGAAGTGTCTGTTCCAGGTCATCAAGTCTATTACAGGTCATCAAGACTTTTTCTCACAATAACATAATGGCTGCCTCCCTCCTTTATGATGTGGAAGCACACCAGTTATTTTGTCTTCTATGTAGTTGTCTTTCTTTCTTTCTCTATGTAGTTGGCTTTTATTTTTCTTTCTTTCTTTTTCTTTCTTCCTTTCTTTCTTGCTTGCTTTCTTTCTATTTTTAAAAAAATAATCAATGGAAAAGTGTGCATTGCATTATCTAGCAACATATCAAGTGCTTTGAATTTGAATAAATATAGCGTTTAGTTTTTGACATCAAGTAGAAAGGAGTCTACATGAAATATCCCTGACACATTATAAAACTAAACTATGTGATACTTTAGACTTGGCACCATTCGGTATATTTTAATTTAAATCATACTATGTGCCGAGCAAAGACAATGAGTCACTGGGGGTAGGGAGAAGCATGAATAGACACGTATTAAGAAACAGAAGTAATACAAAGAAGAGATGTGTTAAATATGTACCTGGTTGTGGAGTTCAGTGAAAGTTTTACAGAAGAAGTGATGATTTGATAAAGCTTTAAAAGTCAAATATTTTCCTAGGTACTAAGTGTTGGCATTCTAAATAGAGAAAAGAGACTGTGCTAAGGTACAGAGAAATAAACCAGTGTATGATATGAGAGCTATAGGAAATTGCCATGGCTAGAGTTTAAAACTCTAGAGAAGCACACTATCTTCTCTAGAGAAGATAGATGAGGATAAGAACATGAATGATCGTTAAACTATGAGCAGCAAACGCTGTTGGCTGCCTACTCAACAGCCATTTACCACTGATAGCTCCCCAATGTGTCCAACTGAGGGACTGAGTAATGGTAGGACTAAGCCAGTCTGGGAAATTCCATTCCTATTGCCAGATATTGAAGTGTGGTTTTGCATATGACCCAATTTTGGCCAAGAGATCATAAGAGAGATATTTTGCAACCCAGAAAAGAAGGCCAAGAGGATGACAGAGATATTGCCCTAGAGCCTTGATGGCCCTGATCCGATATGAAGTGAGTTACTCCCTTCTACTTAAGAGATATATTCTACTTAAGTGATATAACAAAATACTGTATTGTTTAAGTCATTTTTAAAAAGGTTATCTGCTATTTGCAGCCATAAGCATCCTCACTGACACATGACATTACAGTGCTAATTATCTAGCAGAGACAAGCTATAGAATACCAGAGAAAAGTGATTAGGAATAATTAGGACTGGCTTTATGGAGGAGGTGTGGCTACAGCCAGAGAAATAGTAACTAATGCTTTTACAGTATCTTCTAGTTTACAAAAGAAAAAATTACATTATTTGGAATTGTCACAATATCGCTTCTGCCACTTTCTATTGGCCAAAGAAAGTCACAAGGCCAGTAGGGGTTCAAAGAGCAGAAAAATAGATTTTACCTCTTAATGAGAGGACCTGTAAAGATACCTTGCAAAATGTATAGATATAGGAGGAGGCAGAGAATTGAGACCACCCTCCAAATTAACCCTGTGTACTCTCATAATACCATGTATCTTTCCTTTACATAGCACTTGTTGAAATTTTCATTTTACATGTTTGCTTTACTCTTTGATGTCTATTTGCCTCTCCCACCCAACTAGATTTATAAGCTCCACGAAGGAAAATGCTCAGTGCTTCACACATAGAAGTCGTTCTATAATTTTTTGTTGAACAAATGAGTAAATAAATGAATGAATGATTTTATCTGCTAGAGGAGGAAAAAAACATCATAGGTCTGCCAGGCCTGAGACACAGCTGTCTCAAACTATCTTGGACAACCATTAAAGCCACTGGCAGACTAAGGAAGTGAGCAAGGGACATCACAAAGATTTTCCCCAAGTTTGAGAATACTGTATACAACCTAGGACTCCATAAAGAAACAAAACACATATATTTTTTTTAAAAAAATTAAGCGGAAATGGACAACAGCTTTTTCTAGGTCCAATGACCTCTGCTGAGGATGGTCAGTAATAAATATACTGATTATACTCATTTTATGAATAAAATGACCAGTAAAATAAAATTTTATTTTTGGTCAGACATAAGTAATATAACTATTTAATTCACTGTTTCCATTTTAACTTTTCAAGTAAATTTGCAGACCTGCTAAACTGCATTACCAATTTGGTTCAATGAATGAACCAAAGGGAAAGGGAAATAATCACATTTAAAAGAATGTCTTTGTTAAAAACTGCATTTTCCTACGTTCCTTTAAAACATTTGACTTCGTGATTAATAGATATGCTTTCTATTTGAAGCTGTAGAATTATATTTGTTTTCTCATAGTGTGTAAAGAACCAGGATTAAAAAAAAAAAAAAAACAGCAACAGGTTTTAGCTATTTTTGGAAATCGTGACTTTCTACCCTTGTAAGAACCTTTTTTGATTTTTATCACTCATCAATTACAGGTTGTGAAAATATGAAACATACTGCTGAACAACATTCATGACCTCCAGCTCTAGCCAAGCTTTCTTTGTCATAGTTTTTCATTTCCCAGAGTAGTCATATTTTCTTTAAGCTCAAAAAACCTACTTAATGGAAACTGTTAAATAAAAATAATGCTGCAATTAAATCAGCTTTAAAAAGTTGAAAGCACCTGAAAGGCATGCAGAGTTCTTTTCAATGCTATGATGGAAAGGTCCTTCTGACATGCATTTTTTTTTATTTTCATTTTTTAAAAACTATGGCTTTGTGGTTTAGGAATTTATATTCTCTTTTAAAGCTTATTTTTTCAGTGTTCAACTCTTCGTTGTGCTATATTACAATGTACAATCATGTTCTAGATGGAAATGAAATTCATTTTTAGAAAACACAGCCAATTTACCTGCCCTTCAACTGCTTAATAACATTAGTCACTCGCTTTGCATCAAAAGCTTGCAAAAGTGACTGTGTTTAAAGCCCTTTGTGGAATCCAAATGAAATGTCAATAGCCAAAAGAACAGCCTGTTCTCACATTTTAGGAAATGGAATTCATTTGTGGGATAAGCTTCAAAACTAAATTAAAAAAAAAAAAAAAAAAACTGCCATTAACATAAGCATAAAATAGTAAATTCTTATCTAGAATATTCTTAGGTTGAAATAAGTACTGCTGGAGGAGAGTGTTACATCTTCTGAAGAGTTAAACTATTCATGACACATTGGAAAACAACACTGGTCTAGGAGTTAGAAGATTCCAGTTCTGTCACTGGACCTGCCACAAATTTACCTGGTAGGATATAGTTTGTGTTGATGATTTGGAATCAGAGACATGGGTTCAAATTCTAATCCCAGCACTTCCAACAGTGCAACTTAAATTTAAGCAAATTACTTTATATCTAGAAATCTCAAATCCTGAACATATAATTTAGTGATAATTATATATTTCACTTCATAAGATTATTGAATCAATGATGTAGTTTGATGCTTGGCATAGTAATTGACACACACAGTAAGGACTCAGTAAGTGTTACTGGCTAATTAGTCATGTAAACTTGGCCAATAATGATATATTGGTGCCTTTTGAGTGCCAAGTGCTATGCTAGATATTATGCTAAATTATGAAGTAGATATTGTCTCCAGTACAGAAATAAAAAACTAGCACACAGAGAGATATAAAGCAATTTTCCAGAAGATACAGATCCAAACCCACATATGTGCAATTCACAAATACATGTTTGTCTCATTTCATTATGTTGCTCACAAAGTCACTTAATAGTCCTTGTATCTCCAAATTTATTTCAAAACTGAATGATTCTGGTTCTGGGTAAGATGGAATAAACATATACCAATCCAAAGATGCTAAAGAAATGGTCTCAGTCTTGACTCAAACACCCTATTACCTCTCTTCCAGACTACACAGGTAAACTTTTCCTTTTTATGAATCTGATCATACTAAAATTATTTATTTTGTCACCTGTCATTTGTTGCCATAGAAATGCTTTATAGGGCAAGAAAACCTGGGTCCCAGCTTCTGTATCTTCTGTCAAGGTTTCAGCAAGCACTTACCATGCTTGCCAATACTATCATCATCAATTTTCTAGCCCCCACTGCTAGAAAGTAGCCAAGAAACTAAACTGAATAGAGCTCTTATCCTGGGGTTCATAGAATCCTTGCACAGAATACACTGGCATGAATAGGAAAAAAATTAGCCTTTGTTAACCTGTATTTGATATATAGCATACCCTTTAATGATAAATCTTGGCAACATAACAACAATAAAAACAACATGGGTGTCAAATAACATCGGTGTCTTTGTCACAATTTAAAGTCACAAATATATCATACCTCAATATATTACATTATGACTACTTCAAAATTATATTAGTTATTAGATCCACTGCTAAATCTGGCTATTTAATGTACTAATAAGAAAGGGTATATATTAGTATATGACAAAATTGATAAATATTTATATAATTATATATGAATATGATTGGTTTCTTTTATAATGCCACGCATTTTATTGTATGAATTTAAAAGTATCATTCTTAAAAAGAAAACTTCAGACTACTGAAGGCTACTAGAGCATTGACAAAACAAAAGCCCAAGAACCTTGAATTGAAGGCCAGAGGATTGACTATAGGATGACAAACAGTTCTTAGCACCTGACCTTGTTAATGCCAAACATTGGAAAATTAGCCTTTCAAAGAAGTCCCTAATAATGTTTTTATTCATTATGTTTTATTGACTTATTAATGTTTACTTATTTACTGAGCATGCAGTAGAATTGCTCTTGTAATCATGAGCAATCATGAGGTGTTGGAGCTGTCAACTATGGGTTTCACTTGAGGCAGCAAAGAAAGTCCAGCTTTCCCTCTAGCCATTACAAAAAAAAGAATGGCAAGTCCAGAATTTCAGAAACTAAAGGTAAGATTATCAAGGAGTTTTAGGAGATAAAGCAGTCATGTCATTTATCTTTTGCCAAAAGCACACTACACAATGACCTTTTAGCCTCAAAACAGAGACATTTTCTTGACAAAATGTTGAATGATCTGCCTGTTTTCTCCTTGTCTTGCCACTGCACTGAACAGGGTGAAAGGGCCATGGTAGGATTTTTAAACAGCACAGGAAAAGAAAAAAGAACATGAAACTAAAATGTTTACAACCTTTTCACTTTCTATTTCCATATAAAGAAAGGATCCTTTGTTTTGGGCACTGAGATTTTTGTGCTACTCTTATAATTCTGAAGAAGAGAAGAATTGTTTATAAGGACCATAGAGATGGAGAGTAGGCAGTAAGAAGAGAAGAAAAGTTTCCAGAACTGAAAGAGTTGGCATGAAAAGAACATTTTTAAGAGAGAGAGAAAAGAAACTGGAACTACCGCTGGGCTGTGTGGGACTCGACGGGGGGAAAAAAATGAACAAAAAGAAGCTTTTGAGGAAGTTCTGTTATGTATAGACAAATAAAATCCCCCTTGACCTCCCCTCAAAGAAATTTCAAGTCAATATTGCTTTTTATTTTAAAGTATTTTCACAGAATTGAGGGAGGAGCCTCAGGAAGGAACAAGATAATCTACAGACAGTCCCCAATTTATGATGGTAAGAAAGCAATACATATTCAGTAGAAACCTTACTTTGAAATTTGAATTTTGACCTTTTCCTCAGGTAGCAATATGCAGTATGATATTCTTGTGAAGCTGGGCAGTGGCAGCAAGCCACAGCTCCCATGTGCAACCATGAGAGTAAACAACCAATTCTCCACATTGTACTATGTTGCCAGTGTATTTTTGGATATTGTGTTTCTGTTTTTGCATCCTATCATGACTGCAAAATACCTGTCTGTGTCTCTTGCTTCTTGTGAGAAGAAGAGGAAGGCAATTATTACCAGTCTCATTTGTTACCTAAGGCCTGTTGTGTGTGCTGGGGAGGGGCATGCAGGCTTGCGTACAAAGCATCTGAAAAAGTCTTTGTGGACTATATATATCTTCTCATCAAATATCTTTCATATCTCAAACCACAGACTTCTCTCCCAAGATCCTATTTTGCACCTTCAGCTACTTGCTTGATAGTTCTGTCATGACATCTTATTGATATGTAAATGCAATATGCTTAAAATTAAACTTTTCTTTCCCAAAAGTTAATGTCTCTTTTAGAATTATTGATTATGTGTACAGATTAGCAGTTGTGTGTTTTCTGAATCTCTCAAGATGAACAACTCAGGACCGTCTTTTGCTTCCCTTGTGCATTTATTTCCATCCATATTTATTATTAAACACATAATCATTGAGTATAGATGTGTTGGGTATTGATTTAGGCACTGGGGATACAGCAGTGAAAAGACACATAGGCTCTTAGGTTAAAGCTGACCCAAAACATGGGATAATTTTTCTTCAGAATCTTCCATCTATCTCTTTCCATCCTTACTTCCACAAACTTCGGTCGATCATTTATTTATGCTTGAGCAATTACTATTTTCTACTATCTGGACTCTAATCCACCTTCTAAATGTCCACAGTTTCTTTACTAAGTGTTTATCTTCTTATTTTTTGCTTAAAAGCATCACATAACACCCCATCATCTACAGCTTGGAATCCAGTCTCTTTAGCTTGTATTCAGATGCCTCATAGTCCAGCTCAGACATTATAGGTTAACTTTATCTCTCCCACACCTACATTGATGTACACTCTTTTAGTTATCATACTTTCAGCCTGCCTTATGATATTGTTTTTGCTAGATATTTGTTTCTCAGGCATATAAATGTTTTTTCTATTCTCCATGTTTAGCAACACAAAATTTACTGTACAATAATAAAAGAACTACAACTCATATGTTTAGAATACCATAAAATTCTTAGAACACATTTACATTAACTATCTCATTCATTATTGTTTTTTGCTTCATAAGGCTATGGTAGGAATGGTTGAATTTAGTTTAGCCAATTTCCAGATGAAGAAAGTGAGTCAAAAAAAAAAAAAAAAAAAAGGTTATGAATGAATTAATGAGTAAAAAGAAATTTAACTAGAAAATTTGAGCCTTACTTTTTTTCCAGCTCTTTCCACTATGCCATGTATTTAACCAGCTAAAACTTACACTAAAGAGGTTAGAATTCTGGCAACTTAAAAAATGGCAAATATATCCTCCCAATGGAAAATTGCAATGTTCCCTCCCTAGAGTAAATAACTTGATCAATTAGGATTCTATGTGACACAAATGTTCTGTTGTGGGGTTGACTGTATCTCTTTGGAAAACACACAGCCCTATAGCTTTCATTTCTTCTTCATCGCTCTGCCTAGGTGAAAACTATTGTTGATTTAACACCCTTAGCCTCCTTTTAATTCTTAGATTGATCTGGACAATGTAAAACTAGATTTGTCAAACTCAGGTTATGTACTGGGACTCACATGGAACCCCTGGGACGCCTCAGAACAGTTAGTGTCAACGGGAACAGGATGAAATTCTGTAAGAACTGAATGGGCTATAAAAACATTGCAGCGAGGCCACAGCAGCGGGGGAAACAGAAAACGTTTTTTAAAGGCGAGAGGAAAAAAGAAGAGAAATTGCTATGGAGATACAACCAAAAACTGGTGCTCGCCTTATGTAAATCTTCTAACTGAAAGCTATCTCTCTACAGTCAGCAAAAAATTTGCTCTAGCTCAGCTTTTTTAAGGTCAGTTTTGCTATTCTTATACTAACATGTATATTTTACATTTTATGTATTTGATGTAAATGGATACCTTGTGTCAAAATTGCACAGAGAATGAATATTCACCAACTTCAGTTGCATAGAAAAACTCATTTGTTTTGAAAATATATCAGTCTTGTCTCAATGACAATTATCATTTATCTTTCACATGTTAATAATAGAAAATTTTTTGTTTTGACTATAAAATATCCCAACAGCACAAGACATGGAAGAGAAGAGAAAAACAAAGGGCGCTTACTGATTTGCCACTATGTCCCCAGATCTTTATCTATATCTTGTTTTATTTGGCAATGAACTTTAAAATAGTTCTTTTAGTCTACATTTTAGAAATGAGTAATTGGAGATGTAGAGAGAGTAAGCAATGCACCCAAAGGCTCTCAACTAGGAAGGATCAGATCTAGGGTTGAATGGGGTATGTTTCACTCAAAACTGAAATTATTTTCTTACCTCTGAAGAAATAGAAAAAGTGAAAAAATCTGGAAAGAAGTATATAAAGTTAGGAAAATGGTTTCTCTCTTAAAATGAGCAAAAACTGTATTCTTTCTGCTTTCATTAGAAACTACTTAGCAATAAAAAATATATTAAACTTTTTAAACTTCAGAGATGATATGCTTATTTCTTCAATCAACAAAAACATAAAATGTAAGCTGACATAAAAAGCAAATTGAAAGTAAAGGGGAGCAGAATTTGCCACCCTAAAATATGTCTCTAGTTTTAAGATAATTTTGAGTTGTTTATTTTTAAGAACAGCAGACACAAGCTCTGAAAACGTAATAAGATACATTTACATTTATAAGAGAAATTTCAGTTTGTAAGTGTGTCTCCCTCTCTGTATCAAGAAGAACAACTCTAAACCTCTAGAAGGCAATGACTTAAATCTGCATAACAACCATGCCCTTTACTGTGCTTTTTCTGGTTCCATAATTTGTCTTCTCTCCTCCAACATTTTCTTTTGTCTTTCGCTGGAAATGTTATCTCAGGTAATGGTTTGGGCCATTTCAGGCAGTGATTCCGTTTTCCTGAGTTCCCCCCATGGATACGGGAGGGTACACACATTATTGAATTTCTGTTTGTTTTTCTCCTATTAATCTGTGTTTTATGATATGGGTTGTCTCAGTCAAGAATCTAGAAGCGTAGAAGGAAATTTATTTTTTCTCCCCGACCAAAGTAAGACTGAAAGGGAATAGAAGCTTTCCATCATCTTTCTGCACTGATGGGAGAATGACATCAGTGAAAACCTAAGTCATTCTCCTCAGTCTTTTTTAAATGCTGGTATCTTAGCACTCAATCATTACGCCAACCAAACTAGCACTGCGGGCATGCCAATTGGCTTGTTTCTTTGAATAAAACCTGTGGCAGCTTAGCCAGTTGTAAAGTTACATCTTTGGTTTCTCCCCATGTATTTCTACCCTTGATGTCATTGGAAGATGTATTTGTTTGTTTGTTTGTTTCTGCTTAAAACAGCCCCCTCGTTATGTTATATTTCACCATTAAACCTTTTTCCTGAATGGTATTTTAATTCCAGGGATAAAGATTTGTAGTACTGTACGGAGTCTACATATTTTGTTGGAGCCGGTATTAAGATGACAAGGAAAATATCTGAGATGTCCTAAATTAAATTATAGTGGGCCAGAGGGTAAGAGGAAGAGACAAGAAAGGTTACTCTGTTAACAGGCTGGGGCTAAAACAAACAAAAGACCAGCCTGCATTCCTGACTGTATGTTGAAACTCTGAATCAACTTCCAGACTGTTATCTAGGTAGAATAGCTCACCAGATGCTAAGGCATCTTGCTTCTGCATGAACTTTCCAGATTTATGGTCACAACCAATCCAGACACAGCAAATATTTCTTCCTTACAGACTATACACCTATCCCAGAACTAGCCATGCTTCATTTTTCTCCATCTATTCTATCCGTTAGCCAACATAAATTCTTTTAAAACAACTTGCATCTTTCTTCCCCAAACTCACGTATAAAAGAACCCCATCAGCTCCAGGACAGCAGACAGGTCTGTCTTCTCAATCTTGCTCTGCTGTTGGTGGTTTAGACTATATGCCCCGGGACCTGGTCTTTTTTCTGGCTAGCATATGACTCAGTAAACCCTTTATTTCAGAAAAATTTTTGGCCTCAATTTTTATTTAGCAAATCAAATGATATTTTTTGTTGTATTAATAGTGATTAATTGTTGGGCTCTGGAGTCAGACTCAGGAGGATCGAATCCTAGTTCTGTCATATGCTAACTGTGAACTAGGACAAATTATTTAGCTTTTTATGCCACAGTTTCCTCATCTTTAAAATGAAACTAGTAATAACAGTATTCATATGGCTCACACATAGAATTATGAAGATCAATGTTTGGCTTATAAAGCATTTTACACAGTGCAGGTTAAATGATAATCATCAATGAACATAAAATTATTATTAGTTTTCACTTGATCCACTAAAATACTCAGAAAAACTTTAAAAAAAGAAATACACAAATCTACTTTGAAAAATGATTGGCGTCTCTGTGGAAGGCCAGGCTCTTGTCCTTTCTATGTCCTACTTCAGTGTCTGGTAAGTGTGTGTTTCTCAACTTAATTCATCCCCACTGAAATTGGTTCCCAGGAGTATGAAAGGATATTCACCAATTTCATTTCAGATAAAATTAAATTGAGTAGCATAAGTGATGACACAAACTGTAAATGGGCTAAGTATTCTGTATATTAATATAGCCTCAGACTTCTGCATCAGAGAAGGGGCCATAAACTTACTCAAGGTCAGTTAATCTCCATATTAGGATGTTTCCTATATTTAAAAACCGAGGGGAAAATCCCACAACAACATTATCCCTAGGGTCTAAAATTTATAAGGATAGAGAGAGCATTACTTAGAGAATTCTGGAAAAAGATTACATTAACTCTCTGAGGCTGGAAGTCCAATATCAAGGTGAGAGCTGATTCCTGGTGAGTTCTCTCTTCCTGGCTAGAACTCTGGTGTCTCTTCCTCTACTCATAAGAGCACCAGTCCTACAAAATTAGGGTCCTGCCCTTATGACCACATTTAACTTTACCTCCTAAAAGTCCCATGCCCAAATACTAAGTCATGTTGAGAGTTAGGGCTTTGACATATAAACTTTGAGGGGTCAACAGTTCATGCATAGCAAGGAAAGCTCTGAAAATGTTTTGATTATGAAAATAAGAAAAAAGAATATTTTAAGAATCAAATATGTATGCCCCTGAAGGGAATGGAAAAAGACATAGGCTTTATGAAATTGGAGTGAATATCAAGAAGCAGCAAAGCAGAGATGAGCTAAGAGTAACAGAAAATGGAAAATGCAGTGCAAATACTGAAATTTTTAACCCAGAGGCTTCAAATTACCTTACTAAATCACTCAAGTAGACCAGCTATTTCTAAAATCTTTACTCTGTAAATGAAAAGGGGGCTATGTATAAGTTCAGGGACTGAAAGTAGCTTCATAGGATGATCAGATCATAAAATCCTAAACCTGGCAGGTCATGGGAGATAGTCACGCCTCAGGCCTGTAACTTCTCTAGTAAAAGATTATCTTTGCCTCAAGCAAGCCCAGTTATTGTTTTTGTGCATTTACATGAACACACCTTTGAAATGCCTCTTTTTCAGACACCTTGGTACTGAATCACCCTCAAGAGACCACATAATCTTAACTATCCTGAAATCTAATCATAGAGATTTCCCTGTCTTGCTTTCTCCCATGTAAACTTCCTTACTTACCCTTCTTAATTCTAAATATATAAAAAGAAACTTCAGACTATCATTCTGGAAAGCATTTTCCTCAGTCTATTGAGATCCTGCTTCCAGGAATGTGCTCTGTTTGGCTCAAATAAATTCTAATAAACTCTTATAAAATTTATTTCCACAACGTCCTTACATTGATAACTCTAACAGAGGAGTTACTATAATTAATGAATTTTTCTTAACATCTACTGGTTGGTTAAATTGCAAATTTTCATGAAGAGAATTCCAGGAATAATTTTAAAATGAATTTTAAATTGTATTTGGTATGAGGAGGGGTGTGGACAGATAGGGAGAGAAGAGTAGATAAATGAAAAAGAATAAAGAAAAGTGTTAAGGTGTAAACAAGTCAGAAAGAATCCAAGATGGAAAAAAAAAAGTGATAGAGGAAATTAAGGAAAGAGTAGAAATAAAGTAAATACTAGAAAGAAGAGGAAAGTAAAATGCTACCTTGAGAACAGCATTTATACCATTATCAAATATTAAGAGATGATGTAAATAATGACAGAGTCAGGAGAATAATAAAAATACTAAAACCAGAAAGGGGTTCTAATAATTGTTCCACAGTATTTTAATAAAATCTTGATAGGTTTTATTCTGTAAGTTACTCTAGGGAATGGTCTCTGTCTTGAGTCACCTTTTATCCCACAGTATCTTGTGAACAAACTGTGTTCTACAAATATTTGTGGATTGTTGAATTCAATAAATATCAATTGTGTTCCTACTACCTACCAGATACTGTGTTAGTTGCTGAGGATATAAAGACAAACATGCTTTGGTTTCTAAGCTCAAAGTGTTATCAGCCTAGTTAAAGAGAAATACATTATTAATATTCAATATTTATTCCAGAAATAGAACATAAAATCATCTAAAAACATGGAGAAGTGTTGAAGAAGGACTTAAGTTAATATTGTGGAGAAAAGATAAGTTTTTAAGTGAAAATGAAAATTTTAATGTCCATTTGAATTTGTTAACCAGAGACATCCTTCTCCATGGTGGTATCTCAGAAACATACTAATGTTCACGATCCTCAAGGGCTAGTCTTTAACCCTTCAGATTTCAAGCTAAACTTTTTCTTCTAATTATTCCAGGAGTTAGATTCTTTCTTTGTATCATGAACCTTATGTAGCCCATATTTTGACAATAATGAATATGAAAAAGAGTTGACTTTTCCAAAACCACAGAGCTAGTGTGGGGCAGAGACAGTTTAATAACTAGCACTATGGGTTCTTCGATCTGGAAATTTGGAAAGAAGAGCATTGTAGTTTATTCTTTATAATTTGCTTTAATGGAGAATTATGATCTCTCTTCTATTTTGAGATAAAACTCAGAGGAAGCTCAATTACACGATCACACAACATTATTTGTATGTGTAAATCTACCCCACCATCATTTTGATTTCGAATGATCAAAAATACAAGTCGGTTTTAGGGCTATGATAAGACCTGGGAACAAAAAAGCAAGTGAGATCATCTAGTTTAAGCAATTATAGACCACTTTTTAAGTCAATCCAATTCCTAGCAAGTCTTATCATATAATTTTTGCCCAAAAAGAGTCCAGCAAAAAATCAACTAGCTGCCAGAGTCCTCTGACACAGCTCAGCTTTATAACTCTTCTTCAGAATTTTGACTGAAGCTTTTCGACAGCCTTGGCTAAATCACCAGATGGGTTTGAAAGAATGTCATTACAAAGTCCTTATGTGAGTTGGCAAATAGATGTCAACAAAAGCTTTGTGCTTTATCCAGACCAGCCCATGCTGAGGCCTCCAAAGTCTGATTCTCAGTACTAAAATATTTTCATCTAAAAAATATTTCCCCACTGAATCTCTATAGCTTTGTGTACAAGTCTTGCTTCTCCCTCCCTTCTCTCTCTCCTAACCTTTCTTTTTAACAAATAAAAACAAGATATTTAAACACAGACCTCATAAGACTAAAATATTTCAAATGCGTGCCATATCCCAAAAGCACTCTATAAATCAGAGGCTAACTCAAGAGTTTGGAGAAAAATAGCATTTGGGGGGAGATTAAAACGTCTGGATGCTTAAAGCTATGCATTGGTGTGTATATGTCCATGTATAAAATTTATTTCCCTTTTGTATACTATCTGTCTATTTGTTACATGAAAGAGATGGTGGGTTCCTCCTCTGAGAAAAGAGAAATCAGCATGACCAGTTACCAGTACTGTGGGAAGGTTCTGTCTCCTGAGTTACAGCAGTTCTCCACCTGAAACTGAGTTTTGCAGAAAGCAGGGCACACTCATTTCCAGGAGGAAATCTTTTAAGTTATATCTGTGTAGGACTCACCACCTGGGTTGTAGAATGGCCCATCTGTTTGCACTGGCGGTCTCCATGACAGGCAAGAATGGCTACTGCTAAATTGAATGTTCCACACAGCCTCCATGATCATTGAGAGGGGAAGTACCAAATGGCTCTCCCATGCTGGGACCCATCCATGTGAGAACACTGATGCTGTGGTGAGGAACAAACATGGCAGATGTCCTCAACAGGGAAGAACAAGCAGCATATTTGTAAACTACGCTTCTGGTCATACTTGACTTGCGAAGGGTTGGGGCAAACAGACACGCAGACCATGAACTGAGCTAGGAATGGGCAAGCAGAGAAGCATGCTATTCTGGAACAATATCAATATATTCATTACATTTTAAGCTGTATTTACTGAAATTAGTTGTAACATTTGTGATGTGTCTCTCACTGCCTCAATTCAGAAAGAAATTCTAAATTCCACCTTGATCGAGAAATGAGGTTTCTCCTTTCATGTCCTCCTTTCTCAAGGAAATTTCTAGTCTGCCAAGGAAGTTTACAGGTATCCAGAACTAGTGGACAGTAGATCTGTCCACAAGAAATAGGGGGAGAGAACCCCGCTTAGGAGGATACCTCAGCAGCTCTGATTTCCTTCCACTTCTTTCCTTATCCTCTTAAAAGATCCTTCTCACTTCTGCCTCATCAATGACTCAGATCTCTCAGCTCCATTCTTAGAATCCATCTGTACTTCCTCCCCTTTACTCAGACTCAGTATTATCCAGCCTTTGAGAGAGAAAAACTTACTTTGCAACCTTACATTCCTTTCAAATCTTTCTTTTTAGCCCTTAGGGCAAATGTTTCTATGAATGTTTGTTTCTGCCTTTGGATGAGCTTAAAAAGAAAAAAAAATGGCTCACAGAGTACCACTGGCAGATGCAGGGGTCTAAACAGGCCTCCCTAAGATGTGCTACTTTGGCATGTGAATTATTTTGAGCTAAAGGCACTCGAGACCCAACAAACTCAACAGAAACTTTTACCTCTGACATTTACCAAATTTAAAGAATTTAAATTTGGGATCTTGCATACAGTATGAGTTATCACCAGAAATAACTTTTTATGACCTATCTATAGAGCAGAGCAAGCTTCTACTTACTAAATATCTGTTCTAATAGAGCTGCAAATGACCCTCCTCCCCGCTGAAACTCCAGGGTTCTTACCTCATTCCTTGACTCAGGATGCCATATATATCTCATTTTATCTTTTGGTCTCTGAACTGCTCATATCTGTGAGGGTCTCTGACTCTCACACATATGGGGTTTCTCTATGTACATATGTAAATGTGGTTCTTTTCTCTTGTTTATCTATCTCATGTAGATTTAATTATTAGACCAATCAAAATAACCTACAAGGGTAGAGGAAAATATCTTCCTCCCCACACAGAGTAGAGAGGAAAGGAAATACACAGAACAAACATATATTCGTACCTCGAGGAATAACATTAAATTTTAAAATATATTATCGTATGTTTTCCTCAGAATAACACTCCTATATAGATATTATTAGCTATCCTATACAGATGACAAAACTGAGGTTTGAAGAAGTGCTAACTGACCTATCCAAGTTTGTTCACCTGAAAAATGTGGCCTATCTCACATGCAAAGCTACAAGACGATGTGACTATGAAGGTAGCAGAATATATCACCTCAAAATATGTGTCTTTGGCATATGGATTATTTTAAGTTGATTATTTTGAAAAAGCAAAGAAGAAGCTCTGAAAACAGAGTAGGAGTTATCGTTTATTTAGAAGAGAAATCTACGTTTATAGAAGAAATTTCCATTTGTGTTTCCCTTTTTGTAACCTGAAGAGAAGGATAACTCAAAGTCACAAGAAACTCATCAATAGAGAAGGCAGAGACTTAAATCTGCATAACAAACCTCACTCTTGTTTACTGTGCTTTTCCTGGTAACCTTCCATAACTGGCCTCTCCCCAGTCCAATACCTTTCTCTTTTAGCTGAAGATAGTATTTAAAGTAGGGACTTAGGCCACTTCAGAGAGTTTACTCATTTTTCCTGGATATCCCCCAGGTATTCATGAAGTATACATGTTAATAAACTTCTGTTTATTTTTCTTTTGTTAATCTGTCTTTTATAACAGTTCTCAGCCAAGAACTCGGGAGGGTGGAGGGTACATTATTTTTCCTTCTTTAAAGGTGATATTGAAATTATGAAATATTTCCATTGTCTCTTTAAAGGTGATATTGAAATTATGAAATATTTCCTATTAGAGTTCTATAAGGTTATTATTTTTTAAAGTAAGATAGTACCATTGCTTATAAGCTTCCTGAACACAGACCACATCTCATCTGCTCACCATAGTAATGGCCAGCACTTAGCACATTTTCTGGCACATAAATGTTCGGTTAAATATTTGTTTGTTGGTATGGGTAAGGAGTGCAGATAGAACTACAATTTACATGCATCTTAATTTTTCTTACCTGGTGTGGATGAAAACTAATATTACTTCTTAGCCTTAGGACATAAAGTTGGATAGAGTAATACACTCACTCACACATCCATAGGTATTTCAGTGTTTTCTGAGTAATGTAGTACATTAGCTACTTGTGGTTTTACTTCTATAAGTAATCCAGTGATAAATAATGGGAATATGTAAGTAATGAATATCTATCTCATTATTTAGCTGTTTGTTTTCAAGCAGAACCTATTTAATTTGCACAGTGTACAGAGAGACTCCATAGCTCTCTTTTACTCATCTCTTTCCATATTGTCAAAAGGTATATTTCTCACCTTTGTGTATTTTATATACTTTTATAACAATACTTTTATGAAGACTTTCACTGATGCAGAGTCAGTGCAAGGCTCTATAAAATTGTTGGCTCTTATTACTGGAAGAGGCAGTTCTTGCCAGAACAAATTCCTCAGTGAGCCTGAGAAAGGTTTGGTTTAGGAAAAAATACCAATCAGGGCCTATCCAGAAAAGAAAGAAAAAACTATGCCTCAATTCAGAACATCTTAGAATGCTTTCTTTTGTTGAGGAGGAAATGCAGCTGCCTCGAAACTCACTTATCTTTCAAGCACTTTCTCATTAGTTTTATTGTTATCTTTATTTGATCTGCCAGGAATGTAGTACTTTCCCATGTGTGTCACTTATTGACTTTCAGAGTGTATTGTCATTTCAGTCAAGTTCCAGGGGCAGAGACAGAATATGTTACTAAGAGAAAATGGTGATGTATATGGGCAACATTCTAGATAGATGGCATTTTATATATATTACAGAGTATGGATTTTATAGACATAATTTTTATCAGGTTTACATATACATTTCTGACAAATGTGTATTTTGAGTCGGGTAGAAAATTTTTGTACATAGAACTGTCAAATTTAAGGATTGACAATGTATATATCTGTATATCTAATTCCATAATGTCTCAATTATATCCTTCATATTTAGAAGCTATTAGAAGGCAGATTTGTCAAATTTATGAGGGATAAACTGCCATGTATTATTAAGGGCAGGGGAAAAATCACTGAGGGGAAACAAAGGCATCCAGTCTTTGTTCATAGATGTAAAAGAGACTACTATATCTCTATCATAAGTTTCTTTTCTGAATAACTTTAAAACCAACAGGACCAATTCCATTCACTCTTCAACTGATCATGAAGCATTCAAATGTTTAAGATGAGGATTCATGTTTAGGAAAGACCCCTATAAATAGCCACCTCTTCTCAGATGAGAAGGATAAACATACAGAATCAAAACAATGATACTAACTTTCACCCGCACCTTAATTGTAAACTATTCTAAACCAGTAAAAACTGTGGCCTGTCCCTTAGTACACCACAGAGCTCAAATTTAATAATATAAATAGTGGATGCCGGGGTTTGTCACCCAGATTCCTTCTTCAGAATCAAGACTCTCATTACCTGTCAGGAATTTTGAATGTGACCACTTACATATATGTCCTCCACTACAGGAGGAATTTGCCTCAACAAAAGCCACATCCCTTCCCAGGGGACAGGGGCAGCCAAAACAGGCAGAGGCAGGGCACAAGGCTTTCCCTCTTTCTTCAATTCTGGACCTTTCTGAAAGGTCATTTCAGCTCCAGAGTACCCCCAGAGAATTGGCTGTGTCCCCTGTTGCTAATGCATTGCAATTCAGTTTCTTCCTCTGCATCCTGTATGCTCTTCCAGGTGTTGTTTCTGAGAGTATCCCTTAACAGACCTCAGGCATGTATACCTCTGTCTCAGAGTGCATTTCTCATGAGCCCAACTTATGGCAGTGTGACTTTTAAACAGCACCATTTACTGGGGTTATCGACTGTGCATATATCTAATATAATCCATAAACTGATCCAGAACTACTACCACCATCAATTTCTACGCCACCCCCAACTCTACATTAATGGGAAAAAAATGTTCTGAATTTATCACGTATCTTTATCCTGTCTTTCTGGCTCATCTCAATAAGGGAAAGACAAAGGGTTGTATTTATCTTTATAAATACTTCTTTCTACTTTCCAGTATTGTAAAGAGGCCAATACTCAGCAAAAATGGAAATCAACTTTTTCTCTTTCTTTTTGGTAATAAGAGTATATAGTAAACCTAGCAACCAGTTTGAAAAGATGCTGAGCCCTTGCTTATTTTCTGCTTCAGCGATCTTTATTGAACGGCAATCCTATTCTCATGAATAATATTTGTTTTATTTGGGTGGCCCTAAAATTCTTTATTGAAAATTCATTGTGTACCTGGTCTCATCTTTACTTCCCTATAGCTGTTTATGAAAATAATCTGGCTCAAGAGATTATGAGCTGCAAAGGAACACTGAATATAATACTAATATTTATAGAGTTTTTCTGTGATGCAAAATAAATACTCAAGGGTACATTTCTCCAAAGGGTTTCTTCCCAGATGACAAAATCCTACCTAATGCAAGGTTATGAAATGATGTCTCAAATTCCTCTCCAAAATCTGCAATGTCATGCTAGTAGAAAGCCTAAGAGGAAAATATTGGGCATTCTCACTGTCGTACCATGAGCAGACTTTCAGAGTAGGTCTGCTAAAACAACAAGGATATATGTAACCATCTCATTTCTGTCTATAAACTGTTATCAGCTAGGCTAAATATTGATTAATAAAAACTTCCAATATTAGAAATCAAATATTGAAAAAGAGACAAAAGCTTTTTTTTTTCCTTACAGTTTTTCAAACGTTTTTGTTGGATTTAAAATTCATTTAAGGGATATACAGATATGCAACTAGTTACTCGTCAGCTACTAATATATTTTGGTATCCCTTTGCTTTCTATCCTCAAGAACCAGTTCACTTTTTCTTCATGTTCGATACTTAGCTTTGGCAAAATTTTGCCATGTTCTTCATCTGTTACTAAAGCATTAGTGTCTCTATCCTGCTTGGTATAACGTGCTCTTTTAGTTTTCTTCCTCTGGGTATGTTTTGTAAGACTCTTGTTTTTCCTCAACTTCACTGCTTACATCCCACATCATTATCTTCCCATCATTCCCTTCAGTAAGCAGCAAATAGGATTCTGGCAGAAAACAGATCTAAGATACTCTCAAAGTGTGACCCTTGCATCCCAGTTCCTGTTCACACTAGACTCCTGTCAGCCTAAAGATTCAAACCTTATCATCTTCTGCACCACAACTAAAAATATTGCCACCTGATGCCAGAGACACTGAGTGGGCTAGAATAGGTTTTAAAAGTTGACCAATCCTACTGAATTCTCTGTATCAGTGTCTCTAATGATGCTAGGAGAGGCAAAACTGCAAACTTACATAGAACCATTCAATTAAACTGGCACTTTTTGCAAGCTACATTAGTTCAGCTCCAAA
The DNA here is from genome assembly GCF_000325575.1 of Pteropus alecto. Classification (NCBI taxonomy): domain Eukaryota; kingdom Metazoa; phylum Chordata; class Mammalia; order Chiroptera; family Pteropodidae; genus Pteropus; species Pteropus alecto. The sequence continues at coordinate 13,846,763 of NW_006432447.1, read as the reverse complement.
GTTTTGCAAGAACAGTAGGGAACCAAAGGAGAAAATCCAAATGCAATAGGTCTGGCTTAATAAGAAATCTTTCTTCTTTTTTTTCTTTTGGCAGATTCCAGAAGCAAAATAGAATCTGGTTTTCCTGACAAGGAAAGAACTCTGGTATGGGAGAACATAACTTCTTTAAAGGCAAAGACGCTGTCTTCAGAGAGTACTATACCCGGAAAAAAGAACAGAAAGTATCTCTTGCAGTATTCCCTGTCCCTAAGAACAAAGATCTTACTACCATCCACAACACCAGCTTGGCCTCACCATGAAGTTCTTCCAACACTCTACTGATAGAGATTACAAGAGAATTTACAACCCCAAGAAAGTGCAATTTTAAATAATTTTTCAATTATTTTATTCTAAACATTTGGGACTACCATGCTACTATTTTTTTTCTTTTGCTCGGGGTTGGGGGGGGCGGGGATTTGCCTAAGATCATATAATTGGGATGTTACAAAATTGGAATTTTAACGCAATTCTAAGTTCAAAGTACCCTATACATGCTGCCTCTTTAAAGATAGTATGAAGCAAACGTGCCCCGAATAAAGGTAACTCAGAAGGTACCAAGATGTAAAAGGTTGTTATCTTAGTCTTTAGAGTACTAAGTTTGATAGTAGAAAGAGAATATAAGAAATGTTGGCCGCATACAATAATTTTTCTTAATTTCCAATTTTACCTCTTACTGTACTATAAACTATAATTTCATATTCTTTTATTTTTATTTATTATTATTTTTTTACACCTACAGCACCTTGTCTTCCTAGGTGGTCTCCCATCCAAGTACTAACCAGGCCTGACCCTGCTTAACTTCCGAGATCAGACGAGATCGGGCTTGTTCAGGGTAGCACAGCTGTAGACTATAATTCTTGATTAAAGATGAATGACCTATGGGTTGTGATGTTTGGGGTCCACACAGAGAATTAGGATCTTTATGAGAAAATTTTTGTAAAAGAACAATTTCCATTACAATTAATTGCATTTTTAACCGGTTGATACTGCAATGACAAATCTAGTCCTGAAGACTAGTGATCATCTATTCTGACATGATATTTCTGCAGAAAAAAAAAATCATCTTTTCTTAGAGAATCATAGAATTGGAAGCAATTTTAAGAGCATCTAATTTAGCTCTTTGAAGAACAGTGTTCAATAAATTCCATAAGATTTAGGGAGAAGGATTAGGTTTATTCCAAAGTTATCAATTAGACCCAGAATGGACATAGCTGAAACTGCATAATAACCTCAAAACAGCGGCTTAAAACAACTATCTTTTGTGGTTCTCTGAATTGACTTGGCTCATTTTGTCAGTTCTTGCTTGGGATTTTTCATGTGCGTTCTGTCAAATGGCAGCTGAGGCTGGAGTCATTTGAAAGCTCAACAGACTCATAGTTGATGCTGGCTGTTGGTTGGAGGTTCAGCATGGCTCTTAATTAGAGGAACTGGTCACATGTATTCTATATGTGGTGTGAGCTTCTGACAGCATGGTGCCTGAGTTCCAGAGGAAGCACCCATGAGCAAGCCTTCTAAAAGACACAGGGCAGAAGTTCCAAGGCATTATATGACTTGACGTGGGAGTCTGCGAACATCATTTCACCACTACCTGTTGTTCAAGCATGTCGGTAAATCCACGCTACATTCAAGAGATGGAAAATTAGACTCAATATTTTAATGTGAAGGGCAACATGTGCATATGAGGAGGAAAGGAATTGATGGTGAACATCTTTGGAGAATATGTACCAGAACATCTCTTCTTTGTATGTAGTCAGATCAGGTGAAGTTTCACTTGGCAGTTTTATTTTCTTGACTTGCCTTCTTTTTAAACCCTCCTACGGGCAAAAGGAGTATGTTTTGGGGTGAGAAATAATAGATCGAGGGTAGTTTTGTGTTTAATTAACATTGTTCTAGTAAGGTCAATTCTGAGCCTAATTGATAATGGGATTAGATAAAATGAGCCTAATCCTTCTCACTGAATCTCAGAAAATCTACTGAACTCTGTTCTCTAAAGAACTCAAGTAAATGGTTTTTAAATTTTTTTCCAGTCCTAAAATTTTTAAGATATGATGATTTTCTGTAGAAATATCTACTTCTACATATGTAGGCAACATCAGATAATTAAATAAACTTTCCTGATAGAAAAATAAATCATTATTAGAGATGTTATCTCCTTTCTTAGCAAATAATTAACTCATTTTTTAAGGAACTTGTCTTGTCTGGCTTTGAATGAAGAAGTAGATTTCTCCTATCATTCAATCAAAATTGCTATCCAATACACAACTGCCTTCATTTTTTGCTGCCTTCAACAATACCTGAAAAGTAGTTACTACTCAGTAAATGTGTGTTGAATCTTGAATGGTTGAAAGAATGCATGGATGCATGATACTACTGGCACTGTCTGAAATAGCACACAGATGTGTTCCCCAAATCCCAAGAAAGACAAATATATTCTACTGAATATTCTACTTGTATTAATTCAAATATATGTGACATTCTCATAGCATGGCACAAATAGGTTTATAATTTTCTTATCTTTATTGCATAGACCTGTATGTCATACTCATAACCCAGACCCCAGGAGCCATGTTCCCACTGTGCTCAAAAGGTTCAACAAAATTCTGGATGTTTTGAGTTGTGTAAATAAGTTACAAACTTAGTACATCATGGAAAATCAGGTCTCTAATATAAATTCTTCAAAGATCTTTCTAACATATAATTTCCATTTTGATCTTATTTCTGGGCAGAAAAAATCTGCCAATCTCCCCTGAGACGATAAGCCAATGCTTGCTCAGCCTGCCTCTGCACCTGTAAGGAAGCAGACACAAAAACAATGTCCTTTGAGTTGGTCTGGTGCCCCAGCATCTGTGCTTCCAAGGTTATTGTGAATGTTCCAGGTGATAGGCAGCACGGTGGTTCTGGCTCATGCCCATGTGGCCTGGAAGGCTATGTGCTCTGACGCTTTTTGAAACGGTATTGCTAAAATCCTGACACTCCTCCTAATCACTGATTAAGAAACTAACAATTGATCCAAATACGATACTATAGTTTCGCCAGTCCCTCTATTAGCCTGGGAACAGTTGTACTGTTAGATATTGTTAGAGTGGTTTGGCATTGCTCCAAGCTGTGCCCTACACACATACAACTTTTTTTAGAAAAGCTTTGTGTACAAAGAGTTAGACAAATTCCTTAGATGATAGGTCTTTTCTACCTTCTCTGTATAAGAAAATCCCTGCAAAAAGTAATGTGTTTAAAAATATCAGTGTGTTTTTTTATCTTTGTATTGCCTTTTTTTCCCCTTGTCTGAGGTATGTACCTACTTCAAGACCAACGGTTAGGGAGTGCCAAGAGGAAAGACAGCAGTTACAACGTGACTACAAACAGTTAAGATTTGGCTTCTGCCATCTCGTTTGAATTTTAAAGTCTACAGCAAGACAATAGCGAAAGCTAGGATTCGTCTAAAAAAGGGGGTTTGTGTTTATTTTCTTATCATCTTTCTCCCATTTAAAATATCAAGAGGTAATCCTTGCAATTTGATTATAGAATTTTACAAAATGGAACTCTTTCCTAACATGAAGGAATAAAGAAAAGTAGAAGCTATTTCCAGTCCTAACAGATTAAGAAGAGAGAAAGAGGAAAGAGAGTCGAGGGAATGAGAAATATGCCCAAATCTGGCCTGTCCAGGCCAAAATCATTAAAAACATAAAATATATGAAATGGGAGAAAAGAAATCCTCAGAGTAGACAGGCTCCTACTTCACTTCTCATTTAGACTCAAGGAAGAGACCTCTGAGAAAGGTATCCCTATAAATTCATAAGATAATTCCAAGAGTAAACAAAGAGAGAGTAATAGCAGGTCAGATTGAGAGGGACATTTCTGCTCAAGAGCTGCCATTAGCTTCAAAGTGAGAAAAATAACGAGAAGCTCATGCATGCTGCCTAAGGGTCAGGGAGTGTGGTACACGGCTTCTAAGATGGGTCCAATGATCCCCACCTCCTGGTGTTCACAGCCTGGTAGAATCTCCTCTTTTTGAGTAACTTGCTTCTAAACAATAGAATGGCTTAACCTGAAGGGGATGTCAATTCTGTGATTACGTTTCTAATACTGTGACTTTTATCTTGCTAGCAGACTCTATTGCTTTCTCAGCTTATACCCTTTAATGAAAAGGCACACATATCAGGAAACTAAGGATAGCTATAATAGTCTGTCTGGGCTGCAATAAAAAATGCCACTGATCGAGAGCCTTAAATAACAGAAAATTATTTTCTTAGAGTTCTGGAAAGTGGCAGTCGAAGATCAAGGTGCCATCAGGGTTGGTTTCTGGTGAGAACTCTCTCCTTGGGTTGTAGATGGCCACCATCTCACTGTGTTCTCACATGGTCTTTCCTCTGTGCACACGTGGAGAGACAGAGAGACAGAGAGAGACAGACAGACAGACAGACAGACATCTTTGGTGTCTCTTTCTCTTCTCATAAGGACACTAGTCTCATTAGATTGAGGCCCCACCATGATGACCTCATTTAACTTTATCTCCTTAAAGGCCCCATCTCCAAATGTACATTTAAGGTTTGAGCTTCAATATATGAATTGGGATGGGGGGGCACAATTCATCCTATTGATAGTAGCCTCTAGGCAACAGCCAGTAAGGATCTGAGGCCTCAGTCCAATAGCTAAAAAAAAAACCCAAAAAACAATGAATGCTGCCAACAACTAGAGTGAGCTTGGAAGCAGGTCCATTCCCAGTTGTACCTTCAAGTGAGACTGCAGACCCTGGGCCAATACCTTGATTACAGGCTTGAGAGAGACTGTGAAACAGAGGATACAAGTAAGTCATGCCAAAATTCTTGACCAACATAAACTACAAGATGATAAATGTGTACTGTTTTAAACCACTCAGTCTTGTGCTAATTTGTTAGACAGCAATAGATAGCTAATATAGGTCATAGATATTCTGAGAACCAGCAGGTCATCCACTGAGGCCAGGAATCAGGCAAACACATTGCACAGGAATAGAGAGCAGTGTTGACCAAAGGAAATCTGTTTTCTCTCTTCTGTATATTATGTAAGCAGAGAAGTAAGTGTAAGTGTCGTTAAGAATGTGGGTTCCAAAGTCAGACAAACTTGAGTTATATTCCCTCTGAATCTTCTTAGTAGTGTATCTTTGGAAAAATCATTTTACAGTAAAAATGAGTGCAAAGTGGTGAATGAAAGCAAAGTGGCTTGATATCACAAATAGATATGATAAATGCTGAGAAATAAAGTACACAATGAGAATACATTCTTTGGCATATAATAAGCATTTGATTGACATTAGCTATTATTTTTAGGATGCAAGTAGAGAAAGGGAGTAGGGCCGGTGTTTAAAACATGCACTGAGTTCCTAACGGGCACCAAGAAATTTACTACGCTCTATGTGTAATATGCCACATAAAGCTATGGTATGTAAACTATATATAGTCCTGCATCCTCTACATGATGATTTACATCCAACTTGCTACATAGACATATGATTTTGAATCCTCTGCGTAAAATCCCCTAAATATTTACTATATCCTCATTTTGGGAACAGGAATCTCAGGGACTGTAAGTAACTTGACTATAGTCATACGGGTCCCATGGGAATATTTGAATCTAGGATCATGGGTCTTGAGAACCTTGGCCCTTTCTGTTGTATCATGTCTCCAAAATGATCATAAAACCCTGACAAAAATCTGTGGAGGTTATTCAGTACACTGCAGAGTTGAGTGCCAGCCTCTTGCACAACAGAAAATTTAATGACGATAAAATACTGTTGGTTCAGACTATTTTCAATTTGAATTGAATCCCTTTTGCTATCATTTCGGCTAATGTCATGGCACATCAGAAAGAGATTATCATTGGCTGATTTAAAATGACTTTATTCAATTTATTCGATTTACTTCACAAAAGAGAGAAGTAGGTTTATGTTTCTCATCACTTACGAAGAAAAGAGGGTCATCACCCTTTGCATTGCATTGATTTGATTTTTGTTCACATCTTTCTCACACACTCTATTAACTGCAGTTGGATTATTATAGCTTCCTGAAATTGATCAAATTTACATTGGGAAAGATGCTTTTTGAGGGAGGAATCAAGAACATAAACCTTTTCTTTCATATTAATTTGACAGAAGTGGCTACTGAAATCGCCTATTTCCATGCACTCTATGGAGCAAACTACAACTGCTATGTGCATATGTTTCTTTTGACTTCTCAATATGCATGTTGTGTTGCATCTGGAAAATACAATGGTCAGGTTCTATAAGAACATCAACGAACTGTCAGGCCCATCCCACAAAAAATGACAGGAAGACAAGGAGCCCAGGGAAGGGAGAAAACACTAGATAAATAATGTCAGAGTAAGACATTTTAAGAAGAAGCTAGGAGCAAACAAGGGAAATGACAAACCTTCCTAGTAAAGACACTTTCAGGTGCTGTGTTTCTATTAAATGCAGAAAATTGCCTGCTAAAATGACTACCCCCAACAAAAAAAATTCGAGGTATGCTTTATTCCTCCCATTCATTTTTTATCACTCCAAAAATCCAGTAAATATATTCAAGGACATATTGACCATGAATTTAGACTTTAGATCCCTTGGGGACAAAAAACAATATTTGACATATAAAATGATCCATTATGGTGAATACAAAGCAAACTGGCTAGCAATTCTCTGGTGCTCTGTAGGTTTCCTTCAGCCTTTACAGGTTATGCTGTTGAGGTGGGGTTTTTTGTTTTTGTTTTCACTCTGCATCTTTTCCCTTTCTTTTTTCGTTATTGAGTTTAATTACAGTTATTATTTGTGGGCTATTGAGCTTAAAAATCATTTGCTGTCTTGTATATTTAGTCTGTACTTGATTTATTCACAGCTGTTCATCAGTGCCATGCTGTTGAGACTGGGGAGTGAAATTGCTTATCTTCACAGAGCAAAGAAAGCAGCTCCATTTACTCAAGGTCTATGAAGGGAGAATAAGAAAATGATTACAATGGCAATTTTTTAGTTCAATCTATTTAATTTTTCTTTTATGTACCAATATTGTTGTACATTTTTTTATGACACCCTATTAACTATGGTCATTAATTCCTGGAGATACCTAAAAGAATGAAGCTGCACTTTCTCTGGA
>NW_006432447.1:13793840-13839596 GCF_000325575.1 Pteropus alecto | reverse complement strand
AGCATCAGCCTCACATGGAAACATATTGGCATCTCTGCCTCAGTACTGGTATCTATGGACCGGCCACATTCTGTAGGCATAATTTGAATAATGTCAAATAAGTTGTGCTGGAGTGCCAAGCATTTCCACATTTTAACTCTCTACTTTATGTGAAGGCATGATCTTGAAGTGATTTCTTTTAATATGCAAGATGTTACCTGGGAGAAGAAACCCATCAGCCCTCACCAGCATTTGGTTTTCGTTTATGAAATGACAGAGTTGCAAGTCATTCCATGGAGTTCACCTCCTCATTTCAGGATGACAATTGTTCTTAAGCACCGACTGCTAGTCTGTGTGGGTGGACAGCCCTTTCCCTGACGGCCCCCAGGGCACTCTTCATAAGGTTCAGCATGCCACTTCCTCTCTTTACCATCACCGTTATCAACTAATTCATCCTTAAAATATATAGTTAGAAGGATTTTTTTAAACCATATAAAAATTTATTGAAAAAAATTTGAAAGAATCATAACATAGAAGATCATCTACCATAACTTTCCTTCATTTAAAAATGGAAAAGCACAACACTTAAAGATTTTAAATGAATTGAAGGCATGGTCAAAATTTCATGGCTTATTGAAAAGTCCAAGAAAAGAGAAAATCTATAGAAACAAGCGACTACTAATATGGCATTTACCTTGGAGGTACATGCTAATTCAACATGGCCCACACACTGGGATTTAAAGAGCTTTGCTAGGTCAAAGTCAAAAGCCGGGATCCTGAATAACATGGAAGTTTGAATCAAATATACTCACAAAAAGACACAAAACTAGGACTCTCCCGAAGTGATCTTCAGTATCTTGCGGGGTCAGGTGGACAGTTTGAAAAGAAAGAAGGAAGCAGGACTGCTTTCCTACTTTATCTATTGGTCAAGAAAAAAAATATCTTCTCTTAAAATTCTAGCTACATGTTGGTGAGAGGCCAGTATTCATGCTACGTGAATGCCTTGGAGTCTCCAAAGAAGAATACTCATTTAAATTAGGGTGGTACTCAGTAGTAGTGCCTCTAGGAACCTGGCAGGAGTAAAGGATAACTTTTCCTGGAGGAACCCACTTTAACTGGACCTTAAATTATTATATCAATAGCATCAAAAGAAAATGATCTTGCAATGAAAAATTATCAAATACTCAAAAAAACAAATCAGATCACAGTCAATAAACACAAAATTATCAGATACAGAACAGTAAATATGTTTATACCATTTTAAAAAGAGAGCTTATAAAGAGGAACATAAAGGCAATAAAAAAACAAATAAATCAATTTAAAAAAAAGAATTAGAATGAAAAGAGTATAAAAACTTAATGAATTAGATAAATAGAAAATTAGATGCAAATTAAGAGTTTGTTAGTGAACTAGAATATAGAAATAAACATGTTGAGAGACTATAACAGAAGGCAAAATGATGAAAAATAGAAAAGTTGAGAAACAAGGAAGATAGAGGGGCAAGTTTATCACATGTCTAATTGAAATTACAGAACAAGAGAGAAAATGAGGGAGAGGAAATATTTGAAGAGATGAATGAAGAGAGTTTTAATAAACTGATGAAAGACTCAAATATTGAGTAAAGAAGCCCAGTGAATGTCTAACTTATAATACAAACAAAAAAGCTATTTATTTGCACCATAACAGAACTACAGAATACTAAAGAGAAAGAAAAGACCTTAAAAGCAGTCAGAGAGATAAAAAATAAACTTAAAAATATCTGGCAATTTGACCACTGATTTCATATTGGAAGCTAGAAAACAGTGCGATAATACCTTCAAAATGCAATCTAGAACTATATACCCATCAAAAAAAATTTTTGAGAATAAGGAGAAATGAAGGCAATTTTAAACAAACAAATTTCATTGAGTAAACTTTTCAACAATAGATCCTTACTTTAAAAAATGATAAAAGATGTGCTTTGGACAGGATAAAAATTACTCCAGAGGATTTATCTTTTGTAAGTTAAATATGCATATTAAAATTTCCAGAATTTACTACTAAAAATATAGGTATGGAGAAAATATTAAATAATACCCTGACTATTACTGTTACAACAAACTCAACCAATTTTAAAATTCAAGAAATGAGAAAGCAATTAGAAAAAAAAAATAGATAAAATAGAAGTACAAAAAATATTTTAGAGATAGTTTTAAAGATGTAGCACTGAACCATAAGAAAAATACTACATATCTAATATGTGAGATACAGAAAAAGTGGTATTTAAAAGAAAATGCACAGGATTACAAGTATGTATTAAAAAAACATAGTCTGAAAATTAATGAGCTAAGCTTCTAACTTAAAATATTAGACAAACAAAAGTAATAATTTCCCTATCCAGAAAAGAAAAGAAAAAAAAAACAGAAGAAAATAGAGATAAATCCAAAAATAATAAAATTGAATTTTATTAATAGATTAGATATACAAAGATAAGTATTGGTTCTTTGAAATAATAAAATGAACCTCTTGGCTAATTTTATGTATAGACATAAAAATATACAGCAGAAATTAAACAGATATTAAGAATATTATGAACCACTTATGCCAATAAATTTGAAAATGTTCATAAAATGAACCAATTTCCAGAAAAATGTAAATGACAAAAACTGACTTAAGATATAATAGAGAATCTAAACAGTTCTGTAACCATCGATGTACTTGAACTTAAAGTTGAAAAACTATCTCAAATAAAAACACCGGACTCACATGATTTTAGAAGTGAACTCAACTAAACATTCAAGGAACAGAAAATTCCATTCTTCTCGGGGAAAAAAGAAAAAAGAAAATATCCTCCAACTCACTTTATGAAGTTAACTATGTCAAAATGAGAGGAAATATCAAAACTGTAGAACACTATAAAAAAGGAAAATTATAGAATGATTGAGTTTATGGGCCTGAATAAAAACATGCTGAGTGTGGGAAGTGAGGGGAAGATAGATGATAGATAGATGATAGATAGATAGATAGATAGATAGATAGATAAACAGATAGATAGATGATAGATAAATAGATATATATAGAGAGAGAATAGGAGATAGATGATAAATAAATAGATACATACACATTTATGTAATATGTATAAATTCATATATGTGTGTATATGTATATATATAATACATATATATATATACACCTACACTAATGGTACTTTTAAACAATAAAAATAAATGAAACATAGCTATATAACATTGAGAAAAAAGCCATGAAAGAATATATTTAATGTTTTTATTTACATAAATACCCCAAACATGAAAGACTAAAAATATGTTAGTCAAATTTCATGCTTATACATTTAAAACTTAAAAGTAAAGCAATGGAAAAATAAACAAAATTTTGGTTAGCGGTTACAGCTGAGGTGGAACTGAGTTGAAATCTGGGTAAGTTCCACAGGGTCTTGAAAGATGTTAATATGTTCTAAATTTTAAGCAATATGGTGATATATGGGATTTTGCTTTATTATTTTTATTTTAAAATGTCCTTATATGCTATTTATACTCTTACAAATTATGTGTCATATTAAAAATAATTTTTTTAAATGAAAGAATGGAAGATACTGTGGCCATATCACCAGTAGAAAATAATAAGTAACCTGACAGGTTGAAGACCAGAATTCATGTTCATGTTTATAGTTATTATGCCAGATCAGGTACTTCAATATTTTTTATGACATGTCAGGAAGTAGTGAGAAGTGAATAGGATTTAGAAGGTAGAGTCATACAACAGACAAATTCTAAATTCCACTTGAAAGTGTGAATAACTTTATATGATAGAACACATTCTAGTATCCATGAATTTTGGAAGCTGAGATCAGTTAGGACTCTGCCTTCATTTATTCATTCAACAAATATTTATTGGCTACAAAATTGGATGCTGAAGAAAGAGCAGAAAGACGTGTTCCCTAGACTCAAGGAGTTCAAAATCTAGTAGACAGACTGGTGAGTAAATAGGAAATTACGGTATAAGATGAATAAGTACAGAGTTCATTTAAAGGAACTGCTGAGAACTGAAGTAAGACTAGGAATTAATCAAGGCAAGAAAGCTAAGTAAAGATGAGAAAAAGAAAGAAGAGTGATCCAGGAATAGGAAGGAACATATATAATAGGCAAGATACAAGATGTTTGGAAAACTTGAAGAATTTCAGAGTGATTGAATTTTCAGGAAAAGAACAAGACAAGAGTTCAGAAAATTAAACAGTAAACATAAAATGAAGGATTGCAGTCAATGTCAGTGAACTTAATTCTGAAGTTGATAGGATCCATTTGAAGAGCTTTAAGCAGGAAAATGACCTATTCTAGATTTGTATATAAGACAGATCAGCAGCACATTTTAAATTTGGGTAAGATTAGAAGGATATTGAAAAAATCTAGATGAGAGATGGTGTTTTAGGGCAAAGGAGAGAAATAAAAGGATTTGAGACACATTTAGGAGATATAGAATTAACAGACTATAAAATAATTGGATGTTCAAGGTAAAAGAGGGGCTTATAGATGACATTGAGAATTGGGTCTTGGGAAATTGAATAGCGCATGGAGCCAGTTATTTAGCTCTGGAAACAGAGAATAAGCAAAATGGGGAAAAGATGATACGTTTGGTTTTGAACAAGTAGAATTTGAGATGTCTAAACACAAGCCAAGTGAATCTGACCTTAAGCCAATCTGAAGGTCAGGTAATGGATCTGACCTGGAGATAAATATTTAAGAGATAACAGTCTCCTGATAACTGCAGAAAAAGGAATGTAGATGCTTTTTCAAGGAAATTATTGAGTTTGATAAGAGAAAGACTGAGATTCAAAAAAAAAAAAATCCAATATTTAAAAAGAACTAAAAAGAAAACCTTTCTATATAGGAAGTCAAAGAAGAATAAAAAGTTGGGAGGCAAATCATGAGCATGTAGGTATAAGAAGCCATAGGATATGCTGAATGACAAATAGGTATAAATGCTAGAGAGAAATTGGGTAAGATGAAAAATGAGAAAAGGCAGCTGCTGACCAAAACTGACAAAAAGAAGATTTGATGATTTTGATAAAAATAAAAACAATGGGGTTAAGGATAATGATAGGAAAAAATGACTAGAGAACATTTACACAACAATAGAAGAATATATAGAATTTAGCTGACCAGTTAATCATATAGAGTAAGCAAATAAACAAAAAACAAAAAGCAAACTAGAAAGGATGTCACCTCACAGATTCGGAATCTGAGAGAATGAGAAGACAGTAGAAAAGTACATGTTTATTATTTTCTTTTTATAATTACTAATAAAGGGGTTTAATAAGTTATGATCATTGAAGATATGAGTATATTTACTTCAACATACTTTAGAGTTTCAGGTCTGAGACACAATCTGTAAAACGCTGTATCAGCTTCTCAAAATATTTCTTTCACACAGCACTATTGTTTTTGCATTTTTTCATCTCCTTTATCCTATTATGACCTTCTTCTCCCCCTTTCTCCACTTTTTAGGAAAATCTAATAAAAACTGAATTTATAATAAACAAAAACTAGTTCTCACTTCCAAAATAATTGAAATAGATTTTTCTTGGCTCTTCCAAAAATTACGTCAATGACTCAACCTAGTTTAAGTTCCGTGTGACAACAGCCAGCAATTAGATTACAATCAAAGGTGACAACCCTGAGGACAAAGATAACCTGCTGACTTCTGTAGCAAATATAGACACATATGTTGCTGAGCTGACTGGTTTATAGTGTAATAATTTAGTGTAACATATTCTTTTCAAATGGCGAACAATCAACATTTGGTATAGATAATAAAAAAGGACATATGGATTTGCCATCACACTTTATCCTATGCAAATGACTTTTCTCTCAATTAAAGATTCATGGCATACTTTAAGTCATACCTCCTAGAGTTTATTCATAATTTAGAAAACTCTTTACCATCAACCATTTGCCAGTGGTGATCTCTTTTATACTACATTAGCATCGGCAATTCCTCCCTTGCGGTGTTTCAGCACATCCTATTAATTTACTAGTAGGTAATATTCTCATTTTAGCCATCTCCTATGATAACATTAATTAGTATCCAAGAACAAGCCCTCGTAGTCTATACTATTTGATGCAAGTTTTTCCTGTTTTATTAGCATTTTTGACCTTGCCTTCACAATGGAGCTGCTCCATAAAAGGAAAGCAGCCTTATCTTCTCAGACCCACTGCCCTCCTGGTATCTGTACTGAGCACAGCTGAGGATACCAAGATCAACAGACTATTCAATTTTGCCTCCTTCTCTATCTCATTTTTGGGTATTCTATAAAGTATATTGTTCTTCATTCCTAGCTGACTGAATTGTGCTATTCACAAAATCTCTTTGAATTTACCTTGTGCCAGAAACCATGCACTTGTCAAGTACTCTAAGTCATTATGCATCTCTCTAAAGGAAGAGAGAGAGAGACAGAGAGAGAGAGAGAGAGAGAGAGAGAGAGAGAGAGAGAGAGAGAAATCCTTCTGCTTATGTGCTTAGAAAATGATTTGTCTCAAAGTATTGGCAAAGTTCTCAGGATAGAGAAACTATAAGGACAAATAAAGGCATCAATTAAACTAGGCTTGCCTATATGTAAGATCTAAGCTTACCTATATGAATATTGAATCACAGAATCACGTTGAATGGTGTCTTAACATATGCATGTCCAAATGCTCATAAATTCAACAATCATTTCTCCAAAACTAAACTCTGTGGTCATAAAACTCCTGCTTGAGTAAGTGCCAAAAAAGCATCCTGCCGCTTAATGCTTGATCATGAATTTGAACAGCTCCTTTTCTCCTTTGCCCACTCAGATGGACTCTTTGCAGCTAAACATACATAAATCTAGTGTCCTTCTCCATCCAACCTTAACCAAGGCAGCCAATATCTTAGGAGCACCATTCCTATTAGTAGGTGAAGTCTGAGATTAGTTGCTCTGCTATGAGCTTAGTATTGGTGGTCGTTGGCATAAGCCCTAAGCAGCTTAGTACTTTCATGAGTTCAGGTTTCTCCCAATCTCTGATCTACTTTTCCAAAAGCACGACTGGTCTTGTCCCTGATTATTCAAAAAGAGTTCTGATTTTATACAAGGATTAAAGCTTTTCCCAGGTCCAGGCTCCCTCACATGGAACCCTAAAATTTCAGCTTTCATAGATCCTTGATTCTGGAAGGCTAAATTTTGTCTTAATGATACAAGATTAACATAACTTGGTTTACTTGGCTGACCCCTATGTGACTTTAATTTTCTCCACTCTAATGTAGAAGCAAAACCACTTATCATGTTCCCCTTAAGATAGGATGTCTCCAAGAGTTCTGTTTTCTCCTAAGAAGAGAAAACTAAACTATGTCTTTGTATTGAATAACTTAACATTGATTAATGCGACATAAAAGAATATTAAGTTTCCTGGAAGCTACATCATGCTGCTAACTTTTAAACTTACAAAATGTAGCAGTACTGCAAATAATAAGTATTCAGTAACTAGTAAGTCATTTCCTGTAACCAGGTAGTCAGGTCTCTTTCTGTGGATTCTCGTGTACGTTGGTTTTTTGAATCCAGAAATGTGCGACTATTAATAATACATTTTATTTTGTTTTATCAATTTTTTTCATTCTTTTTGGTTTAGATACTTGAACAAAGGTTTTATTCACAAATTGTATTACTTAGATCTTAATTCATATCATCTAAAAATCTAATAACTGTGTCTTCCATATGCTCACTTGAATTACTGGTTAAAATTAGTATTAAATATAACCAAAGACAAAAGCTATCTTTTGCCACACACAAAAAAAAAATCCTCCTTTGAGATTTTTTTTAATCTAATAATTATCATTTTGGAGTCATCATACGTCGATGAATAGCATATTACAAATCTATCTCACAGTTTTCCCATCTTATTTCAAAGATACAATCTGGGGCTATTTGAAGACTCATCCCATTTTATAAATAACTGAATTCCAGTGAAATTAAAAGATAATACTTGCTCATTTCCTATCTTCCAGAGGTTCTACTATTCTCAAAAATGTCAAGTAACCAAAAGCGATCCGATTTTTTATTCATTCAACATAAAACTAGTGTTCAGTTACTATGTTAAATGGCCTCTTCAATTTTACTAACTACCTTAGGACATAACTCCTTTGGAGACACCAACGTGCCACTCTATGAAGTTCCCATAGGACTGTGGGACTGCAAGATCAAGGACTTTGTCTGCTCTATTTAGTCCTTTGGTTCCAATGCCTAACAGTCTAGAAAACAGTAGGCATTAAATTAACATTTGCCAAAAATATAGTTACTATCTATTTACCAATACTGGGCTTTAAGTCTGTCTTAACTGTACCTGCTCTGTCATTTTGAACTTAAAGCTAATTTTCTTTGGCAGAAGAGATAGAAACAAAAGAAGAAGCAAGTAGAAGCATGTTCTCCATTTATTCATTTTCATTTCTCACTCCAAGCTAAAGGTCTGGCCTTTCTTGAATCTAAAATAGTTAAGAAAGCCTATTGGTTGGTCTTTGCAATTATTTCATGAAATTGGAGCTTAGTTTCAGTCACATTGTTTTTATTTCTTATAACAGTTTTTGCTTTTCTTTATAGTTTACTAAAAATGTTCATGTTATAATAAAAATAATTTGATTGATATTATACTCATCTTATAATGATGAGAAAATTAAACTCTGAGATTTGATATTATTTTTTCAAAAGTACAGTGATGACATATTTCCAAATCAGGACTCAAATCCATGACTTCTGTTTTGGGGAACTGTGACCCTCCACTTCCTGTCAGGTGCCTTCACCTCCCTTCCGTTGCCATCTGTGGTTAAATGCCCCATTCTTCCATCTTTTGTAAATGTCCTTGAAAAGGTAGATTTAATTGAAAATCTATCTATGAAAACAAATTGATTTCTGTGGCTACATCTTCATTGTTTCATCATTTAAATCATTCAGCATTTTTGCAGATTTCTGTCCATATCTCGATTCATGTTTCTCGTACAGCACTAAATTTCTTTAAACAGGGGTATTGAAATTTGGCCATATATAGCAGTGCTTCTTGACCATCTCAAGTCCCAAGAAGTAAGAAAATTTCTCCCAAGGTTTTTATTATATTAATGTAGGGAAGAAGCATGAGAACTAACATGTTAAATCAAGCTATATTCAGACTGCAATATGCAGATCAGCTCTACAGCCAGACTGCAGGACACTTGCAGAACAAAAGAACACTTCTGCCATGATTTATTCACCTACACCATGAAAGGAAAACAGGAAAACAGAGCCTTTTCAGTGGCACCCCACACAAAATAAAATCATCATTCCCCAGGGCTAAAACCATGCAGAACCTATGGATCCAAAGTGGGAACTGCCAGCAGGCTTTCCACACTATATATTCTTACCTTTTCTCACTACTAACTCTTATCTTTTCACCCTGTATGTCAATATCGTCAAAGGAAAATAGGGAGACAAAGCCTTTAAACTGTAGTTCATAGAAACTAAGAATGGTATATAAACTGAATTCCATGAACACTCAGGGTCCCTTTCAGTGTAGCATCTCTGTCTCTGTCCCTCTGAGTCTCTCTTAGGCTCTCTTATTCTCTGCCTCTGAGAGGAGACCACGTTCTGTCTATGGGGCATTACCCCTTCTCTAATAAATTTTCTTTTTGACTCTAACTCTGGCATGCATTTGAATTCTCTCTTGTGCTCAGCTAAGAACTCTCCCGCTCAGTGCAGGACTTGAGTTCTCCTGCACTCAGGGAAATCTGCCCTGTCCTGCATCAATACCTCATTCTCTAATACACTTTTCCTTCAGTCCTTGCAATGACTGTATAAGTTTCCACTCTCCTGTATTAAACCTTCATATTTATATTACTTTGAGGGGCTTCTGATTTCCTCATAGAACCCTGATTAAAGCAATAACCTAAAGAAAATTTAGGATATGAGTTCTGAAAAGCATGTGTGAGAATGTTCATAGCATCAATGTAATTGCACAAGCAACAATAGGAGAAATTAAAAAAGGATTAGATCATAATAATGTCCTCTATCACAAGAGGGAATAAACTGAACAGAAATGAAGACTTCCCAATGTATATTATTGTTGTCAGTAATATATCTCACCCCTACTAAATAAAAATTTTAAATACTTTAGTATTCAATTTTCACAAAAGTTTATGAGTTATGTTATTTTTGTTAGCATTCTTATTATTGTGATTATTTTTAGTAGCAGTATTCTCCCTTTGTATCTTCAGAGAGTTTAAGAGACTTGCCCAAGATCAAAACCTATAAACAGTACGGTAAAGCCAGAGTCAAAATCCAAATTTTCTGTCTTCAAATCTAGGCTTTTTTTAGGTAAGAAGTTAAGGCCATACGATAGTTTCTTTTCTCATTTCCTCTGTCCTCTGAAAGTTAAAAATAATGTGCCTCCTGCATTCAAGGATTTTAGAAGTTCCAGGAAAAAATATCTCTGCTGCCAAATTCCTACCCCATGTATGCTCCCCAAAAGAGGATGTCTCTTTAATCTTTTGATGAGAAAAGCACAGGTTCATATGGCCTCTAAAAGTAAATATTAAAACCACTCCACACTGAAGTTTTAGCTGAATTAACATTTCACATTCCTCTTGAGGGAAGTACCACCAAGTGTGACTATTCAGGAAAGCAACACATTACGTAAGAGAGCCCTGGGGGCTGCCTGTTGTCTTTACCACACTCCAATATGAAACATTCCCTCAGGAAACTAAGCTAATAAAAGCCAAACTTTTGCCGAGACATTTCAGGAATGGGAATAACAGTTTCTATCCTGGGCTGATTGCACAATGTGCCACTGTACAAATGAATCTAATTCTCCATTTTGACTAGTGAGGAAACTGAGAGTAAAGGAGGTTAAGTAACAAGCCTAAGGTCACACAGTGAGCTGACACATGATAGAGACAGCCTTCAAATCCAGGTCTGTCAGGCTCTAAAGTTTATGCTCTCTCCATAACAAGAGGTGACAACCCAATTTGTATCTCCTTGGACCCCCAGGTAAATTCTTGTTGACTAGGCCACTACTTATCCAGGATGTAGGGACCTGAAAAGTTACTCTCCCCTCTCTGGGCTGGGAGTAACAGAACTTTTCCTATATGATAACAGAAAAGGCAACATTGTTAGATCTTTCTGGTCCCGTGGGGAATGAAGAGGCACTTAAAGGGTGTAGCTGACAGCAATGCCTTCCTTGTTGCCATTTAGAAGAAAGTGAAGCGAACAGAAATTAAAACCATCAGTTTAGAATTCTATTTTTTATTGTTTTTTACATGATATAATAGTTTACTTTGATTCCTCACAACTAGCTTATAATTTAGGTATTCTTATCACTGTTGTTAATATTACTTTCTTTTTGTAGATACATTAGGAGAGTTTAAATGACTTGCCTAACATAACACAGAAGCCATCACAAGCATTAGTACACATCCAAATTTCATAGTTTTGAACCCCAAATCTTAAGTCTTTCCACAATATTATGCAATTGATAGCTAACGTTGATAATCAATGGATAATCAACGTTGATATATACAATTTCATTTGCATACCACTAGAACCATTAACAAGTACTTTAAAAGAGGGAGAGCAGAAAATGGTACGTGTGCGCTCTGGTAACTAGATGAAGAATCATTTTGATTACAAAACTGCAATATATACACGCTACCCATTGTGTTTAGACATTCTGACGAGCATTGTGAAGAAGTGGACTGGCACCTTTTTGTTGGCTGCTCATCCCAGAAAACAACCCCAACAGAGGAATTGGCCTTTATGCACAATTGAATAGAGATGATAAGGTCCAACAGTAAAAGAATCAGGTTAGTTATCAGTTTCAAGAGGGCAAGTGGAAAATGGTGATCAGGAAGTAATCCCAAGGATCAGGACCCAAGATTCCAGGAACAAATCAGGACACAAAATGCACAGTGGGACGACGTTCAAGAGGCAGACCTTGCTTGATGCCAAGGGTGAGCTCTTTCTGTGTGATAGCCATGTGGCTCCCGGGCTGGCCATTTAAGGACATAAAAGAGGAACAAAAGAGTATAGTGTGATTGAAGAAATAAATATTAGAGACCATTTCTATGGAAGAAAAACCCAGCAGACTAATTTATTTAACTATTTCTTAAATTGGGATGCCGACATACTAGAAAAACCATTTTCTTAAAGCTACTCAATCTCGGTTTTCAGCAGTGGCAAAAGAACTGTAAGGTTCCGTGAAGAACATTTTCTAGTCCTAACACAAGGACAGGTGCCTATGACTTTAACATCCTCAATGAAATAAGACTGATAGTGAAAAAGCATCCCTTTTTTACATTTACACATGGAGGAGTACATCATAATATCTTTCTTCCAAATATTCTGAGATGTATTTTTTATTTTTTTGTACAAGGGAAAGTATGAATGGTCAGGTAATGAATCTCAGAAGGAAAATCACAGGATTAACATTCTCTTAAAAGTGACAGAGAATACTGAGAGAAAGATAATTTTATTTCTTTAAGGAAAAGGTATACCTAATATTCATCTAGCATATGAATATCTGATGCTAATTTACTGTATGAAATATATATAATTACAAGTAACTTCCATATAGTACCTACACAATTAAAATATTATCTAATTTATAATATGATTCAAAAGAATACCCATTCTTTAATCCAACCCCAGTAACTTTTCTGGCAAAGAAAACTGGGCGCGTTGAAGGAAAGCTCAGTCCCCACATAATGTATAATAATTCGCACCATATATTTATCAAAAGTTAGATCCAAATGCAATGTTCCTACCCACCAGCTGCCAGGAGTGACTGACACATTTGGTAATTATGATACAATTTCAAAAGGAATATAGTAACAGTTTGACATCTAGAACTCTGGAAATCTAAATACTTATGTGAGTCTCTAGTGAATATGTGTCTCAATTTGCACTTGTGTCATGCCTCTTCTATGCCATTTTCAAAGTCACTTTCCACTTTAAAAGGCAGCCTTTCTAAATCTGCTCTCACTGCAATTTGCTTCTGTAGGTTCACAAATGGTGTTAATCCAACTAGTTTATGGTATAGCAGGTCCTACTGTTTAGGGATGAAATAATGAACTTGGTATGCTCATGAGAACAAAAAAAAAAGAATTTGATTATGTTCTGATTCTCATGTCTATTAATAAAAGGAATTCTGATATAACTTCTGATTCATGTTATAAATCCATGTATGGCCCTTGTTTTTATTCCAGAAATCTTGGTTGGGTGTGATTGAGGAAGATTATTTAATAAAAAATTATCAGTAGACTAGATGATGTTTTAAATGAATAGGTGCTATACAGAGACATGCATAATTGTAGCAGTCTCATTCACTAGGGCCATATGTCTCAAAGGACCTGATATTGTTTCTGCTTCACATAAGCATCTTCTTGTGGTTTTAACAATGGCAAGAGAAGGAACTTAGGTGTTAGTGATGAATCATTTCTTCTAGTGAGCATTTTGATGAAGCTTCTGATATTTAAAATGATTATGTTCTAGCTTGCTTGTTGGTTGCATTTTGAGATTCCCAATCAACACTTTCCACCAGGAGAGAGAAATGGAGCTGTCAAAACTCAAATGTTTGTTATAGAGGCCTCGCCCAGAATTACTTTGGAGAAACTTGCTAGGAGTTCTATCTGAGTAATATTCCAAAGGGTTTCCCAAGGAATACTTTTATCAAATTCTGACCAGAGAAATCCTAGAGACACAAAAGTTTTAGTTGATGTACACTTTCAATTTTATTTCATTAAAAGTTTACAAAAAAAAATCTCTCTTTCAGGGAATTGAAGAGAGCCACAGTAGAAACTTGTAGAAGCATAATTAGCTCTTAATTTTTAAGATGAAATCGATAGAGAAAATTTCATTCACTAGAATGGTAAATGGGGACACCAAATACACTGTGTGTATTTGGAGAAAAAAAAAAAACATAATTTGACTGTGACTAAGATCATAAAGAGCTTGCCCTAATAGACAAAAGCCACTAAATGGCTACCTGCATCATGAAGCATCATAGTAACTAGAAGTCCTTTTATTTTTGTCTAAGTACATAGACGGACTAGGGAGTTCAAATCTGGAGTAGAAAGGAGAGAACAGAATTTTTAACATGGTAGAGGAGAGAGACATCTAGAGCTTGCTAGAAGGATCTGGGAGAAATGGGAGCCTGGAAAGGAAGGATAAAGAAGCTCTTTGAGAACACAATGTAAAAGCTTTGGAAAAATAAAAGTGTTTGCTGGGATGCATAATGAAAACCTGCCCCTCTCTCTACTCTACAAATCTTTCAGTAAAGAGTGCATTCCTCTCTAGCACTATTCTGCTATGCATACAGAAGCCTTAGAGAGCAAGAATAGAATGAGCAAAAGCAGCCTTATGAACGATGAGGGAAAAGCTGACATCTGGGTCACATAAGCAGTCCAACACGGCACTGAAGGAAAGCAAGATGAAACTGCAAAAAAATTATCAGTCATTATTTTTCATTTCTTCCACTCTACTGTTTTTTCATTAAGCCATTTTCCTAATCATTTGCAGCCACCAAATTGTGCTTACATGCCTCATAGCTCAAGAACATTAAACACATTGTTTTTTGTTTTTGATTTTTTTGTTTAAAGAAAACTCTTAATCCATTCTTTGCTCTGGAATAATTTCCTAAACTATCCAATTGACCCTTGAACAAGACGGGTTTAAACTACATGGATCCACATATATGCCCATATTTTCAATAAGTTCTATAAATGTATTTTCTCTTCCTTATGATTTTCAACGTACTTTGCTGTAGGAATACAGTATATAATACATATAACATACAGATTATATCTTAGTCAACTGCTTACGTTATCAGTAAGGCTTCTGGTCAACAGTAGGATATTAGTAGTTAAGTTTTGAAAGAGCCAATAGTTATATGTGGATTTGTGATTGCACAGAGGGTTGGTGCCCCTAACCCCCACGTTATTCTAGGGTCAACTGTATTCATAGAAAATGAGTCCCGTAAAATATAAATGGCTTTTTGGTGAATAAAATGTTCTATGGTCAAACACATTTGGTAAGTACTAAGTTAAGTGGTTTCTTCATAGCAGTACTTTCCAGAACCTCTTCTGTGCTAATGTATATCACGAAAACCCCAGAAGAGGTCATAGTGTGTGCATCACTTTCCTAATTTATTTAACCCCAGAATCCTTTTCTCTTTTACTATTCCTTGGAACTGATATTGAGAGGAACCCTTTTAGAGAAACACTGCTAAAAAAAGAAGAAAAAAAAAGTACTACCTTCCATATCTTATAATGCTTGAACAAAAATACATCAAATGTTCATATGTTTTAACAACAGTTGCAAACATTTAATTGTCCCTTTTACATATGAGGAATCTGTAACACAGATATGTTAAGTAACTTGACCATAACAAGTGCATTCTTTGGCTTACAAGGAACATTTTCAAGCCTATTTATGAGTTTTGATATGTGTTTGCTCTCAATACACAAGCCTAAAACAGGTCCCAAGTGCAAAAGAGTATACTGATTATTGACACATTCAAAAGCCTTGGTTCTTTCTGGAGTTTACACCTACTGCCACCCCTTCTTATTTTACACTGCCCTATCTTTAAGGCTCTCAAATATCTATAGTTTCCCTAAGTCACAAGGCAGAGCTATAGCAATGATTCATCAGCAGTGGGTACAAAATCCAAAATTGAGAAGATCAAGTATTCTGGTGGGAATGGTATTCTCAATACAACTCAGTCACTATCCAGGAAGATATGAACATCAGCTACTAGCTTCTTCATGAGGAAGGTCTGAGGAGGGCTGCTAAAACATGGCCCCTCTCTGAGTTTTTGTGCTTGGTTCTTTTCATTGTACTGCTATCCCCACACACACCACCTGACTATTCTTCCTCAGCCTGTTGACATGGGAGTCACTGCAAAGTATTAAAGATGAAGCTGATAAATTAATATATCACTAAGGAGGAAGATGATCTAGCTTTTAGTAGAAGTTCAGAGACTGAGTGCCTGGATTTGAATTCTGTTATTTTCTAACTTTGTGACCTGGACAAATGACCAAACTTCTCTATACTCTAGTTTACTGATCTTTAAAATGAGGATACTTTGAGGGTTATTATAAGGAATAGAGATGATACATTTTCTACGATGTGTTTCCCCCATAAACTGGCCCTGAGAAAAATATTCAACTGTAAATAGTTTATTTGGGACATGATTCTAGGAAACGTAGCAGGGGAGTAGAAGAGTGAGCCAGGGAAAAGAAAGAGGCACGTTAAGGGCATGATATCAAGTAAGTTGCTGCTGTGGTCAGTTATAACTTGATCTCACTGGGGAACTATGGGAGACAGTATAGAACACAGCTTAGAGTTATTATGACTGAGGGCAAAGAATATTATCTACCAATACTTTATCGGCCTTGGTTGAGGTTGCTTCCAGGTTATTAATTCCCTAGAACTTCTGCCTTGTCCTGTATGTGTGACTAGTAGTATCCTGCAGCCAGAAGGAAATCTCTCAAGTATAGAGAGCCAGAGGTGTTCTTTGAAATCAACCTTCAAAGGGAGGAGGTGAACGCTTACTAAGAGCTCTGCTACACATATAAAGTATATGGAATAGTTTGTCGTACATATTAAATCTCATTAAAATACAGATCTTATTACTTTCCAGTTCAAAAATTTATGTGAATTCCACTATTTAAAAATTATTGTTCTTGCCACTGATTCCATTTATGGTCTAAGTTTCTCAGAAACTCCTGACTTTTATTTCTGATCACTTCCCAGGGATAATTTAAGCTTCCCCAAACTGTACTACTCAGAGGAAACCATGCTTCATGGTTTCCCACATCCATGCTCTGTTTACATGTTTTGACTCACTTAAAACCTAAATTCTTTATCATCACATTTCCTTGTCCTGTTTCTTCTACTAGACCCATATCAAATATTTTATTCTTCTCAGTGCCTTCTAGCATTTTTCATGGAATGTCTTTTTCTCCTGTGAAAGCCCATTGCATTTTACTTGCATTTCTCTTCTAAGATTTATTATTTTTGCTCTCTATAAGAAGAAATTCTTTCTCTTCATTAAGACATAAGTTTTTAAAGACAAATTATATGTTTTGCATTTTATCACATGTCCCTCCTCAATGCTATTAAATTAATGCTGTTCTGTGTCAGAAGTTATAATTAAACATTTGGTTGGGGACTTCCAGTCAAGATGGTGGAGTAGGTGAAGGCTGTGCTTGCCTCTTCTCACAACCACATCAAAACTGCAACTAAACTACAGAACAACTATCAGTGAGAATTACTTGAGATCTAGCTGAACAGAAAGTCCCACAACTGGGGACACACAGAAGAGGCCACTCCGAGACTATAGTAGGAGGGGCAGAGATGTGGAATGGGCTGCGTGTGGCAGTTAAAAATTGAGAGGGACATCTCGGCTGTGAAGGTCTCCCTCAAAGGAACAGTCCCAGCCTCACACCAGGCTCACTAGCCCAGGGTTCCAGTGCAGGGAAAAGAAGTGCCCAAAAAAGTCTGGATATAAGAACTAGGGAAGACTGTGTCTGAGATGGGGGAGGGGGGGTAGCTAAAATTCCTCTTAAAGGACCCATATACAGACTTACTCTGAGCTCTAACAATGGGGCAGCTGCTGAAAAAGCTCCAGGATACACCAAGGGACTGAGTCGTCTGGCTTCAGGACGAGAGCTTGAGGGGCAACTTTCTCTCAGACAGAAGTGCTGGTAGAATCCATTGTTCCTTTGTTGAGCCCTCCCCACTCCTTGTGTGCAGACACAAGCAGCCACCATATCTGAGTCTCCACCAAATTGACATTGTTGGCCCCACCCAGATGATTCCCTGAAACCCCTCCACACCCAATGGGCCCAGCCCACCTAGGCCATTTCCAGTGACATTTCCATACAAATTGCCTGTCTTGGTTCATGCTGCGGACTTCCTTAAAATCTCTCAAAAGTTCACAAAACCTAAACAAGCAGCACCTGGCCTTGGGGTGCCCCATATCTCTTGCAGAGCAGGCCCCAGCCTGGCACTAGTGGCAGCCGGCCTTGTTTTCTGGCTTGTTTTCTCAAGACACACCCATGTCCAGTGTGGGTGATGGCCACCTGCAGATTGCCTGGTGGCTCATGCCAGGTAGCCCCAGACAGGGCACAGGCTACAGCTGAACTTGGCCTGCAGCAGGCACACCGATGGCCAGCTTTGGTCTGAGCCAGAGCACCACCTAGGGCCACGTCTAAAGATGACTTGCCCATCCAAGGTCACATCTGAGGATGATGCACCCAAAGGACAAACTAGGCAGGCTCCAGAGCACTGCTAAAGCAAATCCTGCTCTTTAGGATCAGCCTCTGTACAATAATTTCTCCACTGAAGTCACTGGCCAGTTATCACAACCAATCAGCCCGAGTGTCAATCCCTCCCATTGATGTGCCAACAGCAACCAAGGCTCAACTACAATAGGAGGGCACACACAACCCAAACGAGGGACACACCTGGCATGCCCAGCTCAGGCGACCAGGGAGACTGCATCACTGAGTTCCACAGGACACCTACTACATAAGGCCACTATCCTAAGATTGGGAGACATAGCAGTCTTTTCTAATACACAGAAACAAACACAGAGAGGCAACCGAAATAGAGAAGAAATGTGTCCCACATGAAAGAAAAGAAACAAAGCTCTAGAAAAAGAACTAAATAAAATGGAGACAAGCAATATCCCAGATACACAATTCAAAATACTGGTTATAAGGATGCTCAATGAACTTAAGGGAAGAGTAGATGAACTCAGTGGGAACTTTAACAAAGAGATGAAAAACATAAAATTGGAGATAGAAAACATAAAAAAGAACCAGTCAGAAACATAGAATACAATAACTGAAATGAAGACTACCTTAAAAAGAATCAATAGTAGATTAGATTAAGCAGGGGATTGAATCAGCAATTTAGAAGGTAAAGTAGCAGAAAATACCCAATGAAACAGCAATAACAAAAAATGCTGATAGTTTAAGGGGCCTCTGAGACAATATCAAGTGTACCAACATTAGCATCATAGGGGTATCAGAAGGAGAAGAGAGAGAGCAAGGGATTGAGAACCTATTTGAAAATACAATGACTGAAAACTTCCCTACCCTAGAGAAAGAAATAGACATGCAAGCCCAGGAAGCATGAAGATTCAAAGACAAGATGAACCCAAAGAGGCTCACATCAAGACACATAATTAAAATGCCAAGGGTTAAAGACAAAGAGAGAATCTTAAAAGCATCAAGAAAAAAGCAATTAGTTACCTACAAGGGAGCCCCCATAAGATTGTAGGCTGATTTCTTAAAAGAAATTTTGCAGGCCAGAAGGAATTGGCCAAAAATATTCAAAGTGATGAAAAGCAAGGACCTACAACCAAGATTACTCTGTCCAGCAAAGCTATCATTTAGAATCGAAGGACAGATAAAGGGCTTCCCAGACAAGAAAAAGCTAAAGGAGTTCATCACCACCAAGCCAGCATTACAGAAAATGTTGGAGGGACTTCTTTAAGAAGAAGAAAAGAGAAAAAAAAGATAAAAAATATGAATAATAAAATGGCAGTAACTACATATCTATCAGTAATTACTTTAAATGTAAATGGATTAAATGCTCCAATCAAAAGATAGGGTGGCTGAATGAATAATAAAACAAGGCCTTTACATATGCTGCCTAAAAGACATTCACTTTAGATCAAAAGACACATAGAGACTAAAATTAAAGGGATGGAAAAAGATATTTCATGAAAATAGAAACAAACAAACAAGAAAGCTGGGGTAGCATTACTTATGCTAGACAAAATAGACTCTAAAACTAAAACTATAACATAAGACAAAGGAGGACCCGGTTATCTCACGTCTGGGCATTTATCTGAAGAAACCCAAAACATTACTTCAAAGGGACACGAGAATCAATATATTAATTGCAGTATTATTTACAACAGTCAAGATATGGAGGCAACCTGTGTGTTCATCAATGGATTAGTGTATAGAGAAGATGTGGTACATATATACAGCGGAATATTATTCACCCATAAAAAGTAAAATCTTGCCATCTGCAACAACATGGATGCAACTAGAGGGTAATGTGCTGAGTGGAGTACGTCAGACAGAGAAAGACAAATGCCATATAATTTCACTTACATGTGGAATCTAAAGAATGAAATAAATGAACAAAACAGAAACAAACTCATAGATAGAAAGAACATTTTGATGATTGCCAGATGGAAGGGGGATGGGGGACTGGATGGAAATAGGGCAGGGATTAAGAAGTACAAATTGGTAGTTATAAAATATTCTTTGGGATGTAAAGTATAGCATAAGGAATATAGTTAATAATGTTATAATAACTATGTCAGATGGGTACTAGATTTATCAGGGTGATCACTTTGTAAGTAAGATAAATGTCTAATCATTATGTTGTATACCCAAAACTAATATAATATCATATTTCAACTGTAATTTTAAAAATAAATTATTAAAGACTTGAAAATCTACAAAAAAGTTTGATGAGAAGAAAGCTTAATGATAAGCTAAAAAAAACTTTGGGTACCATAAATCTATAGAGTGTTCATTTCTAAGAAGTGATGATCAGACAGAAAGAAGACATGGATGCCTGCTCTTGCCACATCTATTACACATTGCACTGTGGTTCTAGCCATGGCAATTAGGCCAGAAAAAGAAAGGTGATCCAGCTTAGAAAGAAGAAGTAAAACTATATTTGCAGATGACATGATTTTATATCTAAAAATCCTAAGAAACACACATACATACAATTAAACAAATTTAGCAAGGTTGTAGGATGCAAGATCAATATACAAAAATCAATTGTATATCTATATATGAGCAATAAATAATCTAAAAATGAAAGTAAGAAAACAATTCCATTTACAACAGCATAAAAATAATAAGATATTTAGGTATAAGTTTAACAAAAGAAGCACGAGACTAGTACATCAAAGACTTTAAAACATTACTGAAAGAAATTAAAGAAACCTAAGTAAATGTAGATACATCATGTTCATAGGTTGAAATACTATTGTTAAGATGGTAATACTCTATAAATTGATATACAGATTCAACGTTATCTTTCAAAATTAGAATTGGCTTCTTTACAGAAACCGACTAGCTTATCTCACAATTCATGTGGAAATGCAAGAGTCCTGTGATGGCCAAAACTATCCTGAAAAGGAAGATCAAAGTTGAAGGAATCATGTATTCTTATTTCAAAACCACAAAGCTATAGAAATAAAGACTCTGTGCTAATGGTATAAACAAATAGACCAACAGAATATAATTGAGAGTCCAGAAATAAAACCTACATGTATGGCTAATTTATTTTTGACAAGGGTGCCAGGATAATTCAATGAGGAAAGAATAGTCTTTTCAATAAATGGTACATGTTACAACATAGATGAGCCTTAGAAATATTATATTGTTAAATAAGCCATATTTAAAAGGATATATATTACATTATTTCATTAATATGAAATGTCCAAATCCATACAAACAGAAAATAGATTAGTGATTGCTATGGGCTAAGAGAAAGGAGGGAAATAAGTAGTGTCTCTTTAAAGATATGGAGTTTATTTTTAGAGCAATGAAAATATTCTGTTTTTAGATAGTGGTGATGGCTGCACAACCTTATGAATATACCAAAACCCACTAAATTGTACTTTTTAAGAAGATGATTTTTATGGTACAAGAATTATATTGCAATGTTTTAAAATGTGTTGAACATTGTTCTACAAAGGAAAATACCAATATACTGGGGAAGTTAATCCAAAAAGTAAACTCCTTTCTCTGTCTCCTCAATTTTGTAACTGTTGCTTAATTTATTCCCTAACAAATTTCTTCTTTGTGTCAGACAGTGTCTTACATGATGGGCATACAAAAGTATTGAACCAGATATAGTTCCTGCACTCATGGAATTTACAATCCAGCTCTAAGAGGAGTCAGTCAATTCCATGCCAGAGTAGAGGAAAAAAGACACCGAAAAAATAATGTGATTCACAGAAGGATTTGAGCAGCTTATCCAGGGTTTTGAGCTTATCCTGCTTGTTAAGTTCTCAAACTACTCAACTGGTTTTCAACTCCGGGATCATGTCCACTGCTTCTCCTTGCCAAGAGAGAGGACTGGCTTTGTTGAGGTGACCAGCATGTTGATTGCCCACAAGATAGGTGCCAAATTTATACCACCCCTACTTATTTCTCAGTTCTGCCATTATATAGCAGACTCTCATATGAAACATCTAAATTTCTTAACCAAATTGAAAAATTCAGAAACACAGCAGTAAACATTCAACTGAGTATCTTGGTCATCATCTGTCTGGTTCCTCAAAAGAAGGGACCTAGCCTTCAAAGACACCAACTCAAAACTGTATGCTCTTGTACTACATGTAATGCCTCCACATTCCATCTTGTTGATTCCACAAATAATTTTGAAATCTCATTCTCGGTATTTTTTTTCCTTAAAGTTTAGCCATGTTATAGAAAGTAAGAGGCAATATAATTCTCAGCATCAATCATAAAAAGTATATAAGGCATAGTCAGCATAACTCTTACATATGCCCGGAAAATTAATGCAGGGGCAAAGAAAGAGGGAGAATAGAGAAGGATCCTAAATATTGGACTAACGGTTGCAAAGAAGACTTCAGGGTCTTTTTCTTCAGGAAATTTTAATTTAGGAAAAGGACTTATGTCTGTGAATTGGTTTGGGTATTTTCTTGCCTAAAGACAGGAAGAGATTCAGTCATTTCCGAGAGTTCTGTCCTCTCTAGAATTCAATATGGCTTTGTGTGAGAACTGTGTCTCTCTGTAATTCTTAGTGACCTGGGGAAGATGGAAATCATTCTACAACTCTTCGAGTGCCTTCCTTATGTCCTATTTTTCTGCCGAATCATTTATTTTGCACATTCCTTTAGAAAGAGATAACTGAATTTTGTCATACTCTCTGCTTTTTTCTACTTTCCTAAACTTGTCATGGCTCCAAAAAAAAAAAACAAAAAAAACAAAACCAAACAACAACAACAAAAACAACTGGCATTTAGCATTTCAGTACAGAATGACCATATTTGTATATATACTATTTTTTTAATGTTCATTGTCTATAACAACTTGAACTTGAAAATAAATCATTCTACATTATGCCATAATATTTCCAGCATGACACATGTGTTACAAAAATATTTCAATGCCCGGGCTCTCAAGCACTATCATAAAATAAACTAGAAATTTGGCTCAGAGAAGACAGAACAGGAAATAAATGGACATTAGTCTTAGGAAAGAACATATGATTAAGGAGCTGAATAACATCCTAATTTGTAAAGGAAATCTTAATTTTAAACTGTAGATGCAAAATAAATACAGATCTTTTAAAGGGCCCAATGACAAAAGAAGTTCAATCAATGCTTACAAATAATGAGCCATTCCAAAAGGAATACGGGATTAGACTCCTTCTCTCTGAGAGATCAAGAAAATGAAAACTCAAAGAAGCTGTCTGTATGTATTAAGATTTCTAAGATTATAAAATGTATATGTATGAGTGACTGTTGGAATTGGGCAGTATGTGTTTCTCGCTATGAGTAAAGTCATGACTGTACAGGAGAAAGAATAACGTGACAACTTTAAACAGGCATGTACTTAAAATTACCACATGAATTTTTACTAGTAAATAAAGGTTAGTGAATTTGCCATTGCTGTATTTCAGGGAAGCATTACACTAACACTGAAAATCAATACTTGCCCATCCATGTGTCAAATCCTAAGTTAAGAAATTTGATCAATGTTGAAACAATCATGTCTTGGTGACCACGGTATCATAATGTGAAAAGATACTACTTCTAGGTACTTAAGATGCTCGTAGAAAGAATGAAATAATGGTTAACTTTTATTTCCATTTTCAAGTGAAAAAATGTTATAAAATAAACTTTTGGCTGGCAGAGATATTTGATTAATAAATGAGCTTTACCACATGCACGCATATGTGAACCCTTATTTGTGTGTTTGTAGGGAATGGGGGACTCTTGTGAGGGTGGTGATATTATATATACTGGGTATAATAATATCCACCATATTTGAGGTGATAAGATTCTCTGAAGGCACAGCTGAATGACTCACTCAACAAGTACGTCTGTATTTAAAGGCCAGAACAGTATTACTCAAAGTATCTTCTCTGGATCAGTTATTATCAGCAAAACCTAGAGCTCATTACAAATGCAGAATCTGAGGTTCCATCTGGAAATTAGTGAATCCTACATCTGGAGTGAGAGCTCAGGTTTTTGGGCTGACATTCATTATTTCTTCTATTATCATCTCTACTATCACAGTTAGGTATCTAAACATTCTTCTTACAGAAGAGGTTCCTATAAAACCAGATTGCTCCCTCAGCCTTGGAGGCATCTCTGGTAATTCTTGGGTGTTCTCCATCCAGTATGTCCAATTTTATGTCTGATCATCTCCCTTCTGTTGCATCAAACAGGTCCCTGTGGTTCCAGCTTACACTGGCACCCAGACTTTTGAAATCCAGTATCATTGACTCCTTTTGTCTTTCCAGTCTACAAATGGTGGTTGGTTTTCTACCACTTTTCATCTGTGGATTATTGTACTATCCACTGTTTGGCTTGGCTCTATAATTACCTGCATAACTCATTCCCTATATTAGATTCTGGCATTTTTAAAAACTGACAGTACTTTTTCTTTTCAAGGTTGAACAATGATAAATGTGCTTAGTGATTTTTTTCCCCCTATTCTTATCCCCTCTTCTGCTTTAGTATTTTCTAAAAATATACATCTTCATGTAGGTCTATCACTTCCTATCTATGGGGCTTTGAGTAGAATACCTTCCTGAGCCACTTTCTTCAGCTGTAAAATAGGAATGAAATTCCCTACATTTTAAGAAGTAACATAAGAGTAGAGTGGTTCAGCTCGCTGAATTTAGAGACAGACTGGAGAACTCAAATCCTGGTTCCATCCATTTTCAGCTGTGTGATTTAAGCAAGTAGTGTGATATGTATAAATCTCTGTTTCCTCCATAAAATGTGAATAATTACTGTAAAATTCTCATAGGACCATATTGAGGACAAAAGGAGAAAACAAATATGAAACATTTAGTAGAGTGCCTGGTACCAATCAAATGCTCAATAGTTGTTACTAGCATGACCTTCATGATCAGTATCACAATGATCATAATAATTGTAAATCAGGGACAACATTGCCAATAGTATCCTTTCTCTCTCCTTTCTAAATCTTTTGTCATTTCTCTTTCTAGTCCTACTTCTGAACTGCTTGTAGAAATTGTAACAAAGTTGACTTACACTTTTTAAAAATTTACCGTATAAGCTTTCCCTTTCAAAATTTTAAAATTAGGCAAAACAAAAGATAGCACAATAGTGTACATAATGCCATTTTTCATAGTCCAAAACAAATGCTCCTCACAGTAGGAAGAGAAATAACATAATATATTCATACATAGTATATTGTATAGCAATGAGAATGACTGAACTACAACTACGTGCAACAATAATGGATAAACCTCACAAACATAATGTTGAGAAGGAGAAAGCAGATACAAAAGAGGACTCTATTAAATGATCCCGTTTACATAAAGTTGAAAAACAGGCAAACTAATCTATGATGCAAGAATTCAGAATAATGATTGCGACTTGGTGACTAGAAGAGAGCACATAGGATGACTTCTAAGGTATTGGTCATATTCCATTTCTTGATCTACCTTCTTATCATACAGGTGTACTCAGGAAAATCCATATAGCTGAACACACATCTTACACATTTCTCAATATTTGTTTTAATTTAATAAAGACAAAAAAGGCAGGAAAACTAAATGTTGTCTAGTATTACATCTAGAAAAGTGAAAAACCTAAAATGAGTCATTTTATGTTTATAGCCATCAAATTATATTCCCTTCTAATACTCTCCATAGGCACAAACTATACTTCTATTTGACTACAGGGCTACTGCTGCTTTTCCACTTCATTTTGTGACACGAAAATGAGATCCATAGGAATTATCATTAACTGTATATCATAGTTCCTGGGGAAAATACATTTTGATTAAAATGACTGGGGTATGGAACAAAGCACTCAATTCAAGATGGTAAAAAAATAAAATAAATAAAGGCACTCTTTCTAGTCCCAGTTCTTATGCTTACTTACTAAAAGCCTTGTGAAAGATCACAATCCCTCCATGTGCCTCAGTTTCTTCTTCTGTGAAATATCAATGATGATATCACATGGCCACCTGCCTGGAGCTATACAGAGAAACAAAGGAGATGGTCCATACTAACATTCTATTGTTTCTTTATCTTACTCATCTCACTCATCTAATTCAAATATCGTTTCCGCTCTCTTTTCATGAACCTCCCATCCATCCTCCAAGGAAGAACTATTTTCTATATATACCTTCTCAATGTATCTTAGGCATACTTCCATCCTAGAATGGGTAACTTATTATAGTTCGTTTTCATGATCTGTTTTTGTGACTTTCTGTGAATAAGAATTCCTGCTTTTTCATCCTAACCAATGCCTAACAAAGCACAGAATGTGCTTAACACATGTTGCAGTGAGATGGTGTTGGAATTCCTTAAAGAGTTTTACAAGCACTTAACTGATTCACTGCATTCTAGTTGTTCTTTTTTTGTGTGTGTAGTTATTCTTATACACTCTCTGTAATATGCGGTTTTAAAACTTATGCAAATATCATGCATAATTTCTTTGCAGAAGGCATAGAATTATGAACACTTTGAACCACCTCAATAAACTCGCATAGTATGCATTAAAATACAACAAACCAAGTAGTTCTCATCACACAAGCTTTCTACTGTATGGTAGGAAATGCTTAAAAATCCTTAGTGAGTGGAAATGCCATAGAAGTTATAATGACCTTTGTAACAAAAAGAGTGAATCCAGTGGCATTTTGGAGATTTCTTAAATTGTAATGGAATATTTCATTTCTTTTTAATTTTTTTTTTAGATTGACCTTTGTCTCCCAACTGTATGCCATATTTAGGCTTCAATAGTTCAGAGAAATTGCAGTTTTACTGAGACTTGACCTAAGAATCAGAGATTCAAGTTCTGGTCACTTTGCTGAGATAAACTTGAGGTATAAGCAGAGGTCAGATGTCAACCCAAAGGGCAGGCTGGATCAAAAGCACTTACCTTGGATAACTTAGCTAGGAAGTAGGCTCTACTGTATAACTCAAGTAACATAGCAGACTAGTGTTTGAGAATCTCACTATCTAAGGAAGAAAGGGAAGGACACCCCTTCGACCATGATGCAAAGACAACAGAGCTTTTCACTTTTGTCCAATAGCATTTCATCATCACTTTGGGGAAGGAGACTGTCAATATGACTCCAATTAGAATAGCAATTTTAAACTCTCTTGTCCTGACACCTGGAAGTTAAAATCAGCAGATTTCAGTCTCTGGTTCTGTGAGCCTGCACGGATGGCTCTGCTAATTTCAACCATGAGTAGTTGGTCCAAGGAAGGATGAGTTATCTTCTCCCTGTCATTTTCATATCTCCGCTCATGAGGAGGGCACCTTACTCAAGCTCTTAGATGCAAATTCCCAAGAGATAAAGGACACACACCCTTTACAGAGCAGATATTTTGAGGGAAAAGGTGATTCTTTGAAATTAAGTTAAAACTTGCTTTCATATAATTTGTAGTCAATTTTCATAAATATTTCAGGAGTGTGTTTCAAAGAAATAAGTATTCTCCATTCTATGCCTTTAGTAAGCTGTGCCTTCATTATATCAAGATTATTAATTGTGCTGTTCGCATGTTCTGTATCCTTACTGATGTTTTTCTCTGCTTGATCTATTGATTATGAGAAAGGTATGTTGCAGTCTACCACTCTGAATTCATAAGCGTATACAGACTATAAATTATTATATTTTTCTTGGTAAGTTGAAGCTCTTATCATTATGTAATTACCTTCTTTATCCCCAATTATTATTTTAACTCAAAGTCCATTTTGTCTAATAATCATGCAGTTAAACCAGCTTCCTTCTGGCTAGCATTTGCTTGATTTTAGTCCATCTTTTTATTTTATATCTTTCTGTAAACTTCCTTATGTTTTATGCATTCTGACCACATTTGTCTTTTAACTGGTGAGTTTATTTTGTTTATGTTTACTTATGTTACTTTATATATATATGTATATACATGCATATATATACAAACATATATATTAATTTCCTCCACATAAATTTTATATTTTTGTCATATTTTTGTTGTTTTTCTTTCCATAGTTTTTATTTTTGTTGGTTATCTTAGAAATTTAATTTGCAAAATGAAAAAAAGGAAACAAGCCTTAAAGAAAAGGGGATAAAATAATAAATTTGAAGATAAAATTAATTATCAAAAACTAAGCAAATTATAGGCAATATAAGTAAATTCAAAGCCCAACCTTTAAAGGGATAGAGATATAAACATACCTCTGATAAAAATTAACAAGGAAAAAATAATTCACAAAAGTAATATAACCATAGATAGGAAATTAAAAATTATAAGAAAATAACATCCTCAATTATATGCTGAAAAAGTTTAAAAAGTTCTCCATGAAGTAGATAATTTTGGGAGAAAAT
The DNA here is from genome assembly GCF_000325575.1 of Pteropus alecto. Lineage (NCBI taxonomy): Eukaryota > Metazoa > Chordata > Mammalia > Chiroptera > Pteropodidae > Pteropus > Pteropus alecto. Next base: position 13,810,994 of record NW_006432447.1, on the reverse strand, counting down.
ATATCATTCCAAAATTATTCTAAAAGTAGTGTTCTGAAAAATTATTAGTTATATATATAACTTGGAAAAGTTATAATTATCTTCAAATAAGCCTTTAGTATCTGACCATTTTATACCGAGTTCTATTGTATTTTAAAGTAAAAGCTAATATGAATGTAATATAGATTATATCAGTAAATATTAAAAGATAGAAAAATTTTCAATTCATCTAGTTGGATGTCATTATTTCAATAACAAAACATAGCAAGAATGGCAAAATAAAGAGAACTAAATTAATGTCCATCTTTCTTATAAACATAGGCACAAAAAAAGCATAAGGAAACACTAAAAGAATTCAAAAATACTTTAAAATGATTATCCATCCTGACCAAGCATGATTTATTTTAGAAAAGGAAGGCTGTTGTGGTATTAAAATTTTTACTAATAGAATAAAATACATAAGAGAATAGGCAGCATAAGGAATATAAAATAATTATCTAAATAGAGAGTAAAAGAATATTTTGTAAAAGTTCACAGCAACCACAGATGGCAAATAGCTTGATAAATTTGTGGAATTCCAAGCACAATGACTGACAATAAGAATGCAAGTTATTTCTGGAAGATAAGAGTAGAGAGATAACAGAGGACATATCAAGAAAGCCCTTGTATTAATGTAATCTTGATAGTTATAGGTTACCATTGGAGAATTTTAAGCATATGTAGAATCTGAAGATTGGCATTTAGCAAGTTGACTCCAGCAGCATTGCAAGGGACAAATGGTAGGGAAACCAAACTAGAGGCAAGAAAACTAATTTGGTATAAAATGATTCTATTAATACGTGAAAGATCCTGAACTAGTGACACACTGGGAATGGTATTGATAGAACTAGTATAAGGGATATGACTTGCATGATGTTGTGACTTCAGGATGTGAAAAATAAGTGAGAAGAAAGAATCTGGTTTCATCTACCATTTGATAGATGTAGGGCCATTCACTATGTTGGGGAGCGAAAATCAGAGGGAGTCTATAAATATATTCAGTGACTAATTAGATATTATATGTAGGGATGTGGTTGCCAATAATTGTATATTAAATTAGGAAAGGAAAACCTCTGGAGAAGGGAGAGATTTATGGGAGAAAGAAAGGAAAAACAAAAACAAAAACAAAAAAACAAGAAGAGCCTATAAAGATTTGGGAGGGAAACTAATAAATATGCAAACATTGAACTAACACATGGGATTGGCTTATCAAGTCTGACTGACACAAGTTAGTGATTTTCCCCCCAAAGCAGTCTTTACAAATAATTTGAACGTTGTAATCAAACAAGGGGCACAGACAAACCAGGGAGAGGTTTGGTATACTGAAGGTGGCTCCTCAGTTATTCCCTGCCCCACCAACATTGGACATGGACTCCCTAGTACAAAGAAGGTAACGACCCTAAATGATTTATGAATGTTACCTCACCCAGTAGGGGGAGCGTAGATTATAAAACTCTTAATTTATATCTCAAATGGCCAACTAGTTTATACAATATTTTCCAGTGGGTCAGGTATCTTTGATTCATACCAATTGCAGACTAAGAACATGCTGCTAAAAGCATTTCATAAGAAGGAACTCTCCTCCTAGCAAGATCATTAATCTATTTGCCCAATAGTCTGCTTATCATGTTTACAAGGAGATTGGACAAAGTAATTGCCTTATTTCCTTCCCCAAAGTACCCTTCACTCCTCCCTGGTAATGGAGAGAAGGACGGATCATAGGCTAACTGCTTTAATTCTTTCCTTTCCAATGCATAAGTCATTTTAGGACAATGTCAACAAGGCAATTAATAGTGTCAAATATTGCAGAGTGGTTAAGTTTATATTCAATTGAATAATAATTAGGTTATTGGTTACCTTAGCAACATCAATTTCAGGAATGTGATAAAAAAAGTTATACACTGCTATGGGCTGGCATGGTAGAAGATAAAGAAATACTGGAAAACAGATTAAGTTTTTTAAAGTTTGTGAAAAGAATGAGAGAGAAACACAGAGGGGAAGACAAACTCAGGGATTTTTTCAAGTGGGTCAGACATAGTTTAGTTATTTATACGTTAAAAAAAGAAGCCAGTAGAAAGGGAAATGATGAAGACAAAAAAAAATCAGGGATAATTATACAATTACTTGCATAAAAGAGTCATTCAAGTATTTGGTGAAAGGGTAAATGAATGAATGAGTGAATGGCTAGAGCAAATGCCATGACTATCTGCTGTTTGGGGTTATCCATTTTACCGTAAACCTTTATTAGTCTGGACAACAGAAAATTATATATTTTTAAATATAGTATAATATCTCAATTGCAGGGCAAATTAAGATATGCACTTTGATTGACTTAATATAGATATGACAGTTCAATCAGAAAATATTCCTGATTGGTTCCTCTACACAACAGTACCTCAGTCTCCCTGTCTCATCCTTGATGTGATTCTTTGTCTTAACTGTCCAAAGGGACAAAGGTAGACGATTCATAATAAATAAATGGGCTGACTTAAACTAGAGTTTTCTTCAAAGAAATGAGTTCTGTAACTCCCAATTCTAAATATTGCATTCTGTTTCAGATGATGTGTTTGATAATGAATCTGAAAGTATGGTGGCGACAAATCTAATGCGCAATGAGAAAAATTTATGTCACATGACATCTAATTCTACATTCTCAGTTTCTGGTAAAGTGCTCAGCATTCAAAGAGATATTGAGAAAATACATTTTCTTACAAAACAGTTAATTCTTATGAAATGGTTTAAGAATGTATTTACTACAAATGCGGTATTATTCACTTTACTCTCTCTAAAGGGCTTACATAGCCCCGTGTCTTACACATAGTAGGTGATCAGTCAAAATTCATTCATTTTCTTACTTCAAAATTACTCCAGATGTTGATTTAGCAGTTCAATATCAAGTGCTAATTTTCTGGTTGTAATACAAAAAAGTTATAAATTAAGATAAATCACCAAAATTGTTCAACAAATGAATTGTGTTGTTATATTCAAGAGGGTGTGCTATCTATTAGCAGCTGCTTTTCTTTTTTTTTTTTTTTTTACAATATAACTGATAGACAAATATGCCTTATGTTTGGACTATTCGGCTGGTATTAACATTTTATTGTCCATATATCATTGGAATACAGTCATGTACATTTCGTCAAGTTCAAATGTTAAGGAAAGAATGGCAATAATGGGAAAGGAATAGTGAAAAAGCATATGTCCTCATATATCTGCACAATATATATTCTTTTCTGCCTATATGGTAAAGATTCAGATCCGTTCCTCCATTTACATATACTTTGAATCTTCCCATGTCTTGAATCCTTCTACATCTTACATATGTAGGGTAAGTGTGAATGTAAAAATACATTTTAAATAGAAAAAAAAGGTTTATACATCATATCTTTCCTTGATTATGTTTACTTTCCCAGGGTCAGCTTTCTCCTGTTGCTCATTCTCACCAGATATAAAGAACGAGATCTTGCATAAAAGATTTATTTCAATCCTAATTCAGTTAAACGCAGAGAAAGTTTGCCTCCTTACATGGCAAACCAACACATTAACTTTCAAATATGTTTATGAAAAAGGATTAGGAAAGTTCTGGTCTATATTAATTCTAGCTCAGGAACAAGTGTGCTAATCAAATGAAGTTATTTTGGTTTTGATTGTGTACTTTATAATTTGCTATAGATTTGGTTCAAAGGCAAATTCAGCATTATACATATATCTTCTCTAGCTAATGCCATGCACCTGGAAAGGGTAAATTTAATTTTCGAGGATAAGAATTATGAGATGTTTTCATGTTTCCATTTTATCTGAATTCCTTTTTTTCAACTATGGAATATGATTTCGCATATGACCAATAATAAAATTCAAATTAATTAAGAAAAATAAATACTACTCTCTACTCATAAGACCAAGAAAAATTTTATTCCATTACTTTGAGTTTGAGCTCTATATAAGTTGGAAATCATGATTTTCATGTACATTGTGAGATAGTCCATGCTCCTGTTAAGACATATGGCACCAGAAAACAAGAGCTTTGACAGAAAGGGATATTTTAGCTGTATGACATTGGCCAAATTGGTTGTCCTTACTAAGACTGTATTCACTCACCAGTGGAATGAAGAATTTGGACAAAAATTCAAATCTTTCTCTCTCATATCTAGTAGGAGCAGTTTCTTAAGTCTCTTCAAATCTATAGATTTCCCTCCAACTCCTTTTTTGTCCCTTCTTGCAATTCACTTGTTAAATAAACAAATACAGAACTTTGCAGATTACATTCCTGTTAATATGTCCCTTTGTCCCTGTATTTCCTGTAAATTGCTAGTCTGATGTAGGTTTGATCAAACTCAGACTTAACTTTTCGGCAAGAATATTTTGGAGGTAATATTGTGTTCTTCCACTTGGAGCCACACAATATCTGGCTGCTTTTCTTTCTTGTGATGTTAGCAACTGTTGTTAATCATTGCCAAGTTCATAATTTCTATGGGGATTTCTTTATTTTTGGATGAACAGTTTCAAAATATATGATAACGTTAAAAGAAGTTATTTGTGTTCAAGTCGACATAACTTCCTCTTCTCCAAAATAAAAACTATAAATTTCTATTTATTTCTCAAGATCCTTAGTCAATAGAAATGATCAACAGAAATGAAATAGACAGAAACACATGCTATTGCATGAGTGCTTTAAAATGAAAAATAATTTCCAAGTCAATGAAAGAGGGAGAGAGAGAAAGGCAGATAAGAAAATAAAACTGTAGGACAAACGCAAAGTACATAAGTTTATATGGCCTTGGTAAGTACCCTTATCTGATGGCATTCCATTTCTGGAAACCAAACAAAAATAAATAAGTAGAAATAAGTCAATATTCTCACATACTCACCTGAGAAATTCAGTCCATTAGCTTTTCCAAGAAACTCTTGAAAAATGTTTTTTACTATATTGTAAATCTGAGTAACAAATTCTATCTTTAACTCTAACAGAAAGGAAGGAATTTACCAGATGTAGCAATAACATTAATGAGAAGACACCTTTCTAGTTAGGCTGCACCAGAAAAATTCTCTAGAGGACACAACACATGGAAATGAACTGATACCCCACCATAATGTTGGCACCAGGGGCAAAGGACAAGCTTAATTATAAACTTTCCTCATTTAGAGAGAAGGAGCTGTGTGTCTGCACTGGGGACAGGAGTGGTAGGGCTGGAGCCATAGCATAAGTAACTAAGTGTGAAGTCGAATAAAGGCCCTGCTGTCCTCATCCAAAGCCAAATGTACAGCATGTAATTGTATCTGACTCTTCTCTTAGACAACAACACCTGTTTGATCTTTTGGCCTGTAGGGTAGCACATTAGGCACAGTCTCAAAGGAATAGTTTCAGCTTGAGAATAAAAGTTACTCTGTATCTGAAGTATAAGACCCTGAAGTAATTATAGATGAGGTAGGAAGAGAAAATATAGGTTTCAAAAAGAGAATCATAGAATATTCTATATGAAAAATTCTGATATGAAATAAAGCAGCACCTCAATTTTGTAATCCAAAAGGTTATGTGAAAGGTGTTTGTAACTCTGAATACATTTCTTCATAGAAAGTTTCACACAATAATGAAGTTCTCAGGCATCCTAGAAGTTGGCGATGTTACAAAGGGCTATTTTATTTATCATTCATTCATTTATTCATTCATTCATCAAAAATATGAGCTTCTACTATGTCTAAACACTGAGGATGCAGAAATAAATATCAATTCCTAATTATCTAACACTAAGACAACTAGATACTGCACAGTATCAGGTATAATTACATTTTTCATCTATACTTCAATGAAAATACATTAGGATACAAATAGTGAAATAATGTCACAGATAACAATGGCTGAAAAACACCTTTAGTGAAGTACTTTTTAATGGTTACCTATAAATGGAAGAGTTTCTCTAGTAAAGTCTGGTTGCAAGAAGCAGGGCTTGAGGGCTGTGGTCACACTTGCTGTTAGATGGGGTGCATAAGTGAGAGTGAGCCACTGAAGGGCTAAGACAGTAAATTGCCAAACTTGTGAATGTAAAGAAGAAAATGTAATCCTCTATTCTAGGTTCTTGAGACTGAAAAATGAATGGCCATGAATCTTTGATTAAAGTCACTTATGAAGCAATGGGCCAAAGAAGCCAACAAATCTTCAAAACAGACAGGTTTGGGTTACCTTTGCTACTGGTAACACAGCTACACTTAAAATTTCAACTTTTGAAGGTGATATTTTTGCTCAAGACACAAACACACTCACTTGCAACAACTATTTTATATATACTTTCTAAAATCTGTTTCAAAATTATACAGTTGATAAGATTGCTCTTCATTTTCCTTTTCCTTGGAACAACAAATATCAAGTTGACTGATTTTCTAGAGAGTGATTCTTTCACTCTTTGATGTTAACAGTTCTTCAATATTTTCACTGCTTGCTTCGTTAAATCCACACTCCTTAGCAAGGTCTAAGATTTTTTATTTTGGTTCAATATCTTTTATGTTCACACTTCTCTCAATAGCTCTTATCATTACCAACTTTCCTTTTAATCTATAAGCTTTTCTGGATCTCTTAGACTCACCTACTTTCTTCAAGAGCATTTCCAACTACTCAGAAGGTGCAGTCAGTCACATGTACATAGAAGAATAATAGCGATGACATACACTATATTTGAACAACAAGACATTAAATCCTCTTGGAAAAACAGTTAAATTAAGACTTCAATGCACTCTATATCCTCTCATATGAAACTCAAATGTAACATATGTTTTTATTAGTAAACATATGCTTATTTGTTATAATAGATTATTTCCTGTGGTGAATAAATTTCTGGTAGAATTTTTTACAAATTATTATATCCAATATCCAGAGAATGAGAGTTCAGATTGCAAGGGATATCAGTACTTAAAGCCAGCCATATAGTGAGACCTGTAACCTACCCTGGACAGCTCAGAATCTGATCTTTTTTTTTTAAGTTTAGGAAGTCATAATAATTGTTTACATGTCACTACTAAAATCCATCTCTCTGACAATGCAACACAAACCAAAGAATAAGCTGCCTTCATCACAAAAGCTCAGGTTCAAAACAAGAGAAAAACTATACTGGGATCATAGGAATGAAGTAAGCAGGGACTATACTACTCTCAACAGCTATAGTTTCATGACACATGCATTATATTAAAATATAAATGTGAATAATTCATTTTTCCCAAGCAATGCAGAAAAAATAAAATTATCCTTGTCATGATCACTGAGAGTTTAAAGATAGTCTATTAAAATAACATATGTGAAAATATTTCATAAAGAGTAAATTTCCATCTAAATATACAGGATTGCTATTATGTACTGAAATATGTCCCCATCCTAAATTCATATGTTGAAGCTCTAACCCCTAGCACCTCAAAATGTGACTATATTTGGAGATAGGTCCTTTAAAGGGGTAATTATGTTAAAATAGAGTCATCAGAGTGGTTCCTAATCCAATCTGACTGGTGTCCTTATAAGAAGAAGAGATTAAGACAGAGAGACACTGGAGGTATGCATGCATAGACCACCATGTGAAGAGGCAGTAACAAGGCGGCCATATGTAAGCTAACAGGGGAGGTCTTAGAAGAAACCAACCCTGCTAGCACCTTGATCTTGAAATCTAAATCTCCATAACTGTGAGAAAATAAATTTATGATGCTTAAGCCACCCAGTCTGCAGTATTTTGTATGGCAGCCCTAGCAAATACATTAGCTATTGTTATCTGAAACTAAAAATAGCAACTGGAGATTAGAGTTCAATATAAGCCTGATTAAGCCAAAACAAAACTTTAATGCAACTGGCTCTTATAAATCTAATTGTTCCAAAAGAAGAAAGTTCTCTGAAAGTATAAAACTCTAGGAATACGATTCCGCTTATATATAATAAAAGGGAGGTCATTTTTATGGTGGCCAAGTTTCTCACTATATAGGATTTCATAAATATGCTTGGTAACCAATAGCTGCCTAATTCTGAAACCTTAATCACTTAATAGATCTTCAGAGATACCTTGGTAATTCCAACAGATTTTGGAACAGGTAATTATTTCTTCAATGGATCTCATAAAGAGGCTATAGGGGAAGTTGTTTCTAAGGTGATAATATCAGTGATAAAGTTTAGAATGAGGCCCATAATGTTTTCATCCTGGTCTTTTGCTTACTCAGTCACTGAACCATCAATCTTCCAATCAACAGGCTTTTAAGGTGAGCCTACACTGTCACTTGATAATTAAGTAGTGCGTTAAAAATAACAAAAGGTTCTTTTTCAAAGACAGATTGGATAATAGAAGTTTTATTCTCTTCTAAAATGTAATAAGTACTTGTAATAATGAAAAGGCTTTTGTTGTGGATGTTGGTAACACAGTATGAGGAAAAGAACAGAAGAGCATTTTTACTTCCAAGTAGAGTCAAGAGTAAACCCTGCTTGGGAGAACCCTTGTCAATGACTTTTGTTCTAATCTAATTTCCACCTTTCAAATGTAATGAATCCTGTTCAGAGACTTGCCTTCTGTGAGGGTCAGAGAATTTCAGAGCTCTTTACTTGTGCAAGACCCTCTTCCCAAAGTCTTGGAAGGAGCCCTTTCATAAGTAAATATTTTGATTTTTTATGTCAATGATATTTGTCAGCTTTTAAAATTTTATAATTTGTTATGATCACTTGATTATTCTAAATATGTTTTCATATCTAATTGTGTATTTTTAATTTTGTATGTACCAAGTAAATATCAGTCAAGAAAGTATGCAGATCATAGCTATTTTACAAATGATATAATTATTATTCAAAGAAGGTAAAGAATTTCTCAACTAGGGGAAAGTTTGCTTCCTTGAGGCCATCTGGCAAGTCTGGAGACATTTCAGTTGTCATAACAAAGGGTCAGGGCTGCAGGCATCTAGTGCATAGAAGCCAGAGATGTGGTTTAACATCCTGAAATGCTCAGGACGGCGCCCACATCCAAAAATCATCTAGCCCAAAAGTCAGTAGTGCCCAGGTGGGAAGTGCACCATTCTATACTACATTCAGAATAATCCTTTTGAAATACAGATCTGAATATGTCACCTTCCTATATTTCTATCCCTACACTAATTTCTCACCCTTCCAAGATCCCTGGCTTAAACCACATGATGACCTCCCATCTGTTGTAGGATAATAGCCAAAATCCCCATGATGGACTATAAGGTTCTCTGGGTCATACCCATGCCTTTCTTTCCAGAATCATCTTCCATCTTTCTGTCTTATTCTTGGTGCTCTAGCCACTGGCTACCCTTTAGTTCTTTGGCAAAGACATGTTATTTCCTACTACAAGGCCTTGTACTATGTGTAAAACACTTTGCTTCTCACTTTTATTTGTTTATTTTTTTAATGTCTTTTTTTAATTAAAAAAATTGTTTAATCTTTAAAAAAAATATTTATTTTAATTAGTTTCAAGTATATAGTACATTGGTTAGACATCTATATAGTTCATAAAATGATCCCCCTAATTGCTCCCTCCCTCCCCTGACCCTCCACCTAGCCAACATACTAATGCTAACTGCATTCCCTATGCTGTGCTTGTGACCAACCATCAGCTACTAATTTGTACTTCTTTACTCTTTCACCCCATTCTTCTAGCCCCTCAACTCCACCTCCCCTTGTCCATCACCAAATTGTCCACTATATTTGTGTCTATGTTTTTTATCTAAAGCATTTAAATGACTCTCTCACTTCTTTGGGAAGGTCACACTCCCCCATGCTAGCTTTTCGTAGCACTACGAAGATTTCTTTTGTGTACTTATCAAAACTATAGTTTTATATATGTGTGTGTGATTGTTCAGGAAAAAAATGCCATCTGCATTATAAAGCTTCTCGAGGGCAGGTACTATGTTTGGCTCTGTTTGAAAAGCAAAGACGGCTTAGAGTCAATCCCCAGTGTCTCTTGGCAAACTTGGCATTTAATGGAGTTCAAGAAATCCTTGTTGAATGAATTAGTGTACAAATAAGTGAATAAATGCTTGGATTCATGAATGTATTATAGTAAAGGGCTAAATAGATAGGTAATTCTAATTCTTAATGCTCAGTGTAGCTTAAACTCCGGATTAGTTCTGATACCAGTTAAGTAAGAGTCATAGGTATTAGGTAACTAGAGATGGCTAAGCCAGATGGTCACTCTGACCAAAAAATATCAAGAACTACTGGGTAAACTGAGTTTTCTAAGGAATGACGCCTTTTAATTTGAACTTTCCCATAAACCAGTCAATTTTCCCAGAGCAAAAGAATTTAAGCCTTAACGGATCATCAGCAGTAATAACAAGTTATCTGACATTGACGAAGATGATTCCACTGATTCAATTGCACATGACAAAAGAATACAGCATTCTCTAAAAGACACAGCAGTCCAATCCAAGGTGACTTCTCATGATCCGGCAGATGAAATCAGACTCCCAGCATCAGAGCCTACATCTTGAGTGATCCAGTCTACTTTGAGCTGTGTGGAGCCTTGAACCCAAACCATGTAGAACTTGACAGTCCATTTGAGGTAAGAAAACACAAAATATTTTGAAAGGCAAAATAATAATGCCTCATCTGTTTTTGTGGAATCAAAGTTCAAGTATCAGAAAATACTCTCTCAAAATGGCATGTAAAATGTAATAGTAGATTCTAAAAGTGAGGTGTCAAGAGTTTGTATTTGACTTCAGGACCTTTTGTTTCTGTCTCTAGCAGTGTGTCCTCCAAATTGCAGTTTATCTCAACTTAAAATAAGCTTTCTCAAAATCTGCCAAATGTCTCTTAAAATTTTAATGTTGAGAATGAAAGTGAATCTTTGACCGAGATGAATGTGATAAAATAAATGAGTAAAATTTTTTTAGCTACAACATTCATGTTAAAACAACTATAATTCAACAAACTAAAACTCAGTTTCTATTCTTTTGCTTTTCCACGGTGACCTTTTTCCATCCATTTACCAACATGCTGCCAATGATTGGTCATAAAACAACAACATTGGGTTGGCTTTTCTCTAACTTGCTCCCAAATGGATGACACTATAATCTGCTAGAACCCAAACAAAAGATAAGTGGCCCCTTGATCCTTCTTACTTTTAATGTGTCTCTGTATAAATAAAGAAGGTTGTCCAACACTTTCTAAAACTGAAAGCCAGCCTTAAATGTCTAAGTGACATGGCCCTAGACGGGCACAGACACCCTAGGACAATAAGATGCTGAAATTAGAAGTGCTTGTGGTTTTGGATCGCAATCAGGCTCACTGTGCATTTTTCAAACAAAATAACACAAAGTGGTGACCCACTTGACCTGGCTAGCACTGCTTTTTAGGACAAACAAAAGGCAAATTGACTCTCTCTTCTAAAGTAATAATGGCAATGACAACATAATTGGTATCCAAGTGGCATCTTTCACAAGAACTGCTGTAAGTCTTCACATCAAAGACCAGCTCACCATGAACAATTCCAAGTTTAGTACTAGATTTGGTGTAGGATAGCTGAGTGTAAAACATTTCTTAAGTACTAACACATCTTGATGCTCTTGGTACCTTCGCCATCCCAACCCCTCTTGAATAAAGAACTATCAGCCTAAAACAAATACAATTAGAAAGTAAAGCAGAAAGGTACATATACCTGTGTCTTCAATAAATATTTGAGATTTTTTTCATATGCGAGATGCTGTAAGAGACATAAAATGAATGAGACAAGGTCTGTTCACTTACAAAGATGTGTGCTGTTTATGTGCTAGACATTGTGCGAACTGCCTTATAAACATTACCTCATTTAATCCTCAAAATCCCTATAGTAAAAGGTAACAGTATTATTTCGATTTTACAGATGGTAGGGTTGATATTTAAAGAGGTCTTTTGGCTAAAGCCACAGAACCAGTACATGGTGAGGCAGAATTTACATCAAACTATGAAATCTAACAGAAAAGAGAAGTTAGCAGCTAACTTAATCACAAGGCGGAATGAAATAACTGACAATAAATGCAATTTTTAACTTGGCGTATATGTAAGGCTGATGGGGTGAGGTATTGTGACATTTATTTGCCTATTCACATTCAGATTAAATATGGTCCTCCCCTTACTTTGCATCAAAGGGGAATGACCCTGCAAATTACATCTCCCAGACTCATTTTCTGCCTAGGTTAGCCCAATGGAAAAAGTACTCATTAGTAGATAAAGGGAGGAAAGGCGGAATGGAAAGGGAAATCAAGATATTTCTCCTCCTCTCTGTTGGACGGTATCTTTGTTCTTTGACCACTAATAGTACCTGTGACTTCACTATTGTTCCAGCTCCCATCATGTTGGTCCACCATAGTTCCAGCTTCTGCGAGTGGCTCTAATCCACGATTATACCACCTTTCCTTCTGTTCCTCCAGCCCTGTAGCTGATAACAGCTTCTAGGAATTGCTATTTTGGGGGGTTGCTTTTCCTATCTCTGTGTGCTTTTTCAGCTCTTCTAACACCTTGTTATTAATTCCTCATATTGCTTTCTTTCTATTAAATGACTTGGCATGGTAGTTTTATTTTTATGGCTAGATCCTAATTGATATAGGTATCATGGAACCTCTGCTGGATCTGGAAGAATTGGATACATGACCAAAAAAATAAAATAAAATAATTAAAGATTGAGTAGTTTTAGCAGCATTTCTCAGCCTTCCCCTCCCTGTCTATATTCATGACTATCGTATAAGTGGGAATCCTTCTTATGTTGAAAAGATACATCAAGTTAGACCCTTTTCAAAGAGACTACTAAGGAGAAAGCTTTCTGGCATGGGTCTTCTTCTCTCCGCTTAGAGATTATTAGTACAAACAGAAGAGGAATTTGTTTCCTCTCTGAAAAACAGGTGGCAAGTGATGCTAGAGACATATATGGCACTGAAGTGTGACTGGGCCTTCTGTATTTCCTGCTTTTTGGCTCCTGCACATAGTGTGTTGAAGGCAGATTGAACAACTGATACAAGGACACTCTATAGTCAGCCTCAATCAGTGTGAAAAAGATGCAGGTGGTCTGGCAATCAGGCTATAGATTCCATATTGGTAATGAACAACACAAGAGAAAAATACTCCAAAGCTAAAATATGCAGTATTATGCAGACAAATCAGTGTCAGCCTCAAGATTCAAAGCCACCTGACACATATAAACTAAAAAGGCTTTATAGGATAATGTACCAAATTTCTTCAAGGAGGCAGGAAATGAACACAATAAATACAAAATGAGATAGGTAAACAATTAATGAAGAAAAAAATAGCTAGAATTTAGAGAGTTCTCAACTGAGGTTCTATGGCAGAATTAAACCCTCATGTCCTAAGTCAATGTAGCTTGCAAAGTGGGATCCCAAAACCAGCAGCACCATTATCACCTGGGTATGTGTTAGAAATGCAAATTCTCAGCTCCCATCCAAGACATACAGAATCAGAAACTATAATCATCATCCTCTGTTTTTTGATTAAAAAAAAACATTAATAGTGATAGGTTAAGTGTTATGATTCTGGGGTCAAATGAGTAGTAGAGTTAGATTTAAAATTGGTTTTATGGCATCCTGTACTGTACTGTTCTTTACGCATGTTCTGCCTAAATGTAAGAATAGCACACAAAAGATTTTCCATGATATTGGACATTAGGCAGAGTTTCCAAATGGTGATATGTCAGTGCTGCCTCCTTCTCATTCTCAACAGTGACAAAAGTAAGTACTTGTGACTCCATAGGCTATCAGACAAATGTCCTTCTGCTTTGGAAACTAGAAAATTATTATCATTCATCCTGCCAAAGCCCAGTAATTCTGTATTCTCTTCTGCTGTGCAACAATGCAGCATAATAGGTGAAGACATGATCTTTAAAAGCAAGATTTACCAATTATTTACAGTGACTTCTGGCAAATATCTTAACCTTTCCGAGTCCCAGTCCTTCATTTGTATTTTGGGGGCATTAACGGCCTCTGTCTCACAAGGTTGTAATGTGGACCAAAAAGAGAAGGTTTGCAAACTCCTTATCACACTTCTTGCTATTGTACAGTGTTTTATTTTGTGTTTCTTTTCCATCTCTGATAATACTACGAGTTATTCCAGGGCCATGTATTAAATGGAAGTCGTTGCATTGTCAGAATGTTTATTTACAGAACCAGCGATGGAAATTTTACATCTTTTGTTTCGTTATGTACAACAAAGTTTCTCAATCTCGGCACTATTAACTTTAGTGGCCAGATAATTGTTATATGGGGTGTCCTGTGCACCGCAGGATGCTAATAGCATCCTCTTCCCATCCTTTGGTTGTGACAACCAAAAAAAACACCTCCAGATATTATCAGATGTCCTCTGAGGACAAAACCTACTCCTTCCCTCCCTCACTATCCAATCAGGGCTTTGTCTGAGGAGGATTGAAAGAGAAGAGGGTTATTCTACCCAATTGCATAAACAATCAGGGAAATTCATTATTAAACCCACAGAGAGGATTTTTGCTAAATGGACTTATAACTACTCACATTTTGGCAGACCATTTGCTTTGACAAAAAATGTTTACACAGAAGTAGCTAGTTGGTGAACTAGGGCAAGTAATTTAATAATTTGGGTAGAATAGAAGCCAACTACTAAATAAATACTGGATTTTTTATGCTGTTGATTTATCCATATTATGTTATTAAATTTAACTAGCTCTGTTTAGCACCACATAAGCCATCTGAGCAGTTCTTAACAGTTACTATTAAAATATTATCATTTCATTAATTTATATTTCATTATAAACATAATTCATAATCCCATTCTTCCCAGACACAAGCCTTAATGTGTTCAATAATCAACCCCTTAAAATAAAATACAAAATGTTCCACATCTGTCCCCGTGACAGACTGAGCTGCTCATGTAAGTCTTATAAATAAATGGTTGCATTTCATTCAGATATTCCAGCTGAGTCTTGAGACTTGTAAATAAATTTAAAAAAAAAAAAGATAACCCCTGGGAACTCCTAATTCTTAATTCCATCCCTTCCCATTTAGGAATACCTTAGGCTAGACTAGCAGAGGCCTCCTGGGGTCCTGAGGTTAGATAATGAAGCTTCATGATGGAGTCCTTATAAGAAGAAGAGAGCCAGCTCTCTCTCTCTGCTCTGACATGTGAGGATATGATGAGAAGACAGTCATCAATAAACCAGAAAGGGGGCCCTCACCAAGAACCTAACCTTGCTGGCGCCTCAATCTTGGACTTCTAGCCTTCAGAACTGTGAAAAATGAATGTTGTTTAAGACAACATTATGATATTCTATTATAGCTGCCCAAACTGACTAAGGCAGGTTGTTTCTCCAAAGTTCCACTGGGCATGGTTCCCATTCTGATGTCCCAACATTGTGGTTGTGGTTTTCACACATCACTGGATACCTGCTTGTTCACTGGCTGGAGGAATCACAAAAGGACCGTATCAAGCTGAACTATGGAGAAACAGAATAAAAGCCTCTCCCAGATGAGGATGCTACCATAGATGCTTACTTCCCCAAGGTAGACTGAGTCAGAATGAGTTCTTTTTTCTTGACATTCGAAATGACTTCTTTTTTCAATCATGACTGATAATTTGGATACAAAGTTGAACCACCATGTCCACAGAGACTCAAAATACTGTTTTACTCTTATCTGAAGGAAAAGTGAGCTGACCAAACAATATATTTCTGAATAAGAAACAGGAGCCAAATAATCTATAGCTTGTGTGCCCTTCACCTTACTGTTTACCTTTCCTCTGCTTTTGTTCAAATAGTTATTTAGAGGATTATATGCTTGAATGCCAGCCTGGCAGTCACTCAAGAAAAATAGGCAGTTATTTATTTTTTTATTTTGTTTTGTTCTTGTTTTTGTTTTAAGACCAGGAGAAAATATTCAAATGACATGAAACTGACAGAGAAGAGCAGATGTCTGCAGTTTATTTTCCTTGATTGGATTTTAATTGAATTTGCATAAGGCCTTATTTATTTTCACTTTATCGCATTAGAGAGTCTGGACTCACAAAGCCATTTAAGGGTCAGTGTTTGCTCTGGTTGATGGATGATGGAGCTGTGAGACTGGGATCATCCAAGGAAAAGTCTGTGATTTTGAGCAGAGACAGAGAGCGATATTTCATACTGGGGACCAGCTATGGATCAACTTACACAACTTTTTCTCTGGACCCTCTAGGAAATAACACTACTAATCATTATTAGTAGCATACATTCTTTGGTCATTCTGCTAAACACTCTACATGGTAAATTTAATTTAATATATTTATCACTGTGAGTGAAATATAATTCCACAACCAACTTATCAGCCATTCTGATATCCGGTGAGCTCTAAAAACAAAACAAAATAACATTTTGTCCCCACAAGTTTCTTTCAAACTTATTTATGGCAAAACATGACCAGAATTGATCTGAAGCTATAAAAGACTTACTTCCTTATTTATTTATCCCACTTTGTGTGAATATTCATATATTTGCTGCAGAAACAGTACTGTGATGATTACAGGGTGTTATAGATACTGGGGAGGGAGAGTATATAATTACTTTTCTAAAATCTGAAAAATGCTAAATTTCAAAATCTGCCTTTCTCCAAAGTTTTTAGGTAAGAGATTATGGGCCTGTAATATTATTATCTGAACTTTAAGGATGAAGAATTGATTCATGGAAATTAAATAGGTCATTCTTCAGAAAGTGTTTATAAAAGGATCAGCTCCTTTTTCTGGGTGATAATAAGGCCAATACATATACTGTATGAGTACTATGTGTATTTTAGGTCTCACTGGTTAAGCCATCAACTTCTCTCTCTCTATCTTCCTGAGTCACCACTAGACAGAAAGTTCTTACATGACAGTAGAGTGACCATATAATTTATATCTAAACTGGGACTCTTGTGACAGTTAAGGGAGCACTATTAATAACTTCACCAGGGTCTACAGCCATGCTGCCCCGAACAAGCCCAAGCCCATCTGATCTCAGAAGCTAAGCAGAGTCAGGCCTGGTTAGTACTTGGATGGGAGATCTCCTGAGAAGACCTGGTGCTGTAGGTGTAAAAAATAAAAAAAATAAGGGGTTGTAAACTGACAAGGTCCTTGCAATCTGTGAGGTCAACCAAGGGTTGCTTCACCTAAAAAAAAAAAAAGTTAAAAAAAAAAAATAAAAATTA
>NW_006432447.1:13755968-13791592 GCF_000325575.1 Pteropus alecto | reverse complement strand
CTCAGAAGCTAAGCAGAGTCAGGCCTGGTTAGTACTTGGATGGGAGATCTCCCAGGAAGACCAGATGCTGTAGGCATAAAAAATAAAAAAATAAAAAATTTTTAAAAAGGGATTGTAAACTGACAAGGTCCTTGCAATCTGTGAGATCAACCAAGGGTTGCCTCGCCTAAAAAAATAAATAAATAAAATAGTAATAATAATAATAATTTCACCAGGACGAGGAATACAAGCAGGTCCTGTGGTACAAATTGGGACAAAAGGTTTCCTGATAAATGCAACACTTTAATCCAAATATGGACTCTGAACAGAAAATAATGACTCTTCTCATGGTGAGTTAACATTTAACTCTCATGCTGTTCCTCTGCCACCGACCACTCTTGCCTAAAAAAATAAATAAATAAAATAGTAATAATAATAATAATTTCACCAGGACAAGGAATACAAGCAGGTCTATCTGGTACAAATTGGGACAAAAGGTTTCCTGATAAATGCAACACTTTAATCCAAATATGGACTCTGAACAGAAAATAATGACTCTTCTCATGGTGAGTTAACATTTAACTCTCATGCTGTTCCTCTGCCACCCTGACCACTCTTCCCAGAATAGTCATACAGTTTTCCAAACCTCTGCTTAGAATGTACCTCCTGTCTTTCCCTGATGACATTTCCCGTCTTCCACAACAGAGTTCCAGTGGGGCCTAGTGCAGGAAGCCTTCCTGAGCCCACTCCTGTCCTCTGAACTGCTGGCTGCCTCCATTACAGGACATCCTGTACACTGTCTTGCATTAGTGTTTGCTCAGTGGCATATCAGTTAGGAAGAACCCAGCCATGAGAAGGCCGTGTTGGTTGGTGGATATCCAAGAGTCCACACTTCTCATTGGTCTTTTGAGGTGAAGGGCTTCCTTCCTTTGATGTCTCAGACTGAGCCTGCCAGAATCAAAGTGCTCCTAAATGTTTTTCAGTAATTTCCAAAGATGAGAGATGATGCCTATTGATGGCTTCTGATTCTTCTGTCAGAACTTGGAATTAAGGTTTGCTCTAAGAAGAACACTTCCTCACCAAACATATCCCATTGAAAAACTTGTTTCCTAATGGCATTTACAAGGCAGTAACAAGCATAATCTGGTTCTTCAAGGTTTGTTTGCCCAAGTAATTCCATGTCCAGTCGGTCTCCCTCTAATTGTGGCTCATTAGTTCATTAGAAAATAACTGCCACCTGTCATCACCATGGAATGGTGGACTCATCCTAGGCCCTGTCTCTAACCTAATGTTCCTAAAATTGTGACCTGTGTAATCTACGTCAGAACTGTCCAGGGTATCTGTCAAAATGCTCATCCCAATCCTACTACATTCAATTTGTTTTCTAGGTTGGGGCTCAAATACTACATTTTAAGTATATTCCCTTAGTGATTATGGGGCATGCTGTATTTGGAAAGCCACTGTTCTAATTAAATTTAATTAAATAAAGTCTTCCTTCAGTTTTACAATGAAATTCTTTCCTTTTTTCCTTCCTCCCTTCTCTTTTTTTCCATCATTCTTTCTCTCTTTTTTCATTCATTAAGAAAAAATTCAAAAAAAAAACCAAAAAACAAAAACCCAAAAAGTGGCAATAGATATGAGAAGTTTTAAAGAATGACCTTTTGGTTTCATTTTCTCCTTTTGTCACTGTCCTTCTTCTCTCCACATACTTATAACACACAGCCCACCCCTAACCATCATAGAGAAAGCAGACAAGTAGAGCAGAACCTGAGAAAGGTTACTTTCAGTTATTTACTTATTTATTCAGCAATCAACTTATTTGATAATTTTAATCTGACTTATACAAGCTACTTATTAGATTATTACCTATGTTGTCCAATATGATAGCCACTGGCCATGTGTGGATATTCAGTACTTGAAAGGCAATTAGTCTGAATTGAGATATTCTCTAAGCATAAAATATATCCCAGATTTCAAACACTTGTTATGAATAAAAGAATGTAAATAATCTTATTAGAAATTTTATATTGATTTCATATTGAAGGGACAATATTTTGAATAGTGGGTTATATAAAATGTATCATTGAAATTACTATTACTTGTTTCTTTTTATTTTATTTTAATGTGGCAACTAGAAAATTTAAAATTAAATATATGGCTCACATCTGTGGCTCACATTATACCAGATAGTATTGTTGCAGATGCCTTTAGTAACTTACTCGGTTAAATGTCCGAACTGGATGAAGTAGAAGATCTAGGGTCAAGGAGAGGACAGTTCTGAAAACACAGGGACCTTAAAAGACCTAACTTCCATCACATGGGATTAAGCCCAGAATGTACATCTTAAATACATTGCCCAGACGATTCTAGTAGAAGGATTTAACTCCAGTACCATTTCCTACAATACCTCATTCTGAATGATATTGCAGGAGTCTACATTCAAATGCTGTAATTGTGCTTTTTTTCTTTTTCTTTCTTTAAATTCACCCTCTTCCTGTAAACTAATTCTAAGAGTTTGAAATCCTACCCAGGTAGAGGCTGAGTGAGGGATTCATAATAAGCAAAACGTGATACCACCAAACACTTATTCCTTGTTTTTGCTTAGTTTTTGCAGGAGTCCACTTGATGCATGGGGGTTGGAATTGGATAGAAATGATAATGGGGAGAAGGAGGCAGAGATCAGCCTTACCTCCTGTAGTAAAAAGAACAGGGTCACAGGTCACTCCCTTATCTAAAGCTCCATTCCTCCTAAGCTGTCATATTCTGCTTTTTCAACTACAGATAATTTGGCTTTTAAAGAAGCACTTCCTTTGTCTCTTATCTGTTTGTACATCAAGCAAGAGTGATATTCAGGTAGCAGAATCCTCCAGTGGCCTATTAGAATCTGAAGTCAGAGAGAGCATAGTTTTTTTTTTGTTTGTTTGCTGACTGAAACAGATATGGGATGTAAGCTTTCTTCAAGCAAAGAGTCTCAGAAGATTCTAGAAAACTATCCATTGCCTGTCTTCTTTACATTTGTTATTATGGTGACTTAAAGTGTTTAGGCCTTTGGGGGGATGTCAGGTAAATTAAAAGAAAACCAGGCATCAAAAACATATACTAAAATTGTTTATAGCAGTATTATCCATAATAACCCCTTGACGTTCATCAAAGTAGAGTAGATAAATAAATTATAGTATATCCAAACAAAAAGCAATATAAAGCAATAAGCACAATCATACAACACCATGTATGAATCTCATAACATAACATTGAGCAAAAGAAGCCAGACATAAAAGAGTATATATACTGTGTAATTCTACCTGTACAAATACCAAACCAGGCAAAAGTAATCTATGTTGTTACAAGTAGAATGATAGTTACCCTTGGAGATGGGGTAGTCGTGACAAGAAGAGAGAAAGGAAGGCTTCTAGGATGCTAGTCATACAAGTATGTTTAGTCTGTAAAAAGTCACTGGGCTCTACATTTATGATATGTACAAATTCCTATATGCATATTATACTACAATAATAAGAAGAAACAACAGGAATAGAAAAGGAGGGGGAGGACAGGAGCATCGGGGCTTTTATCTGACAGAAACCAAAGATTTTTATTAGCGTATGGCCTGCCCATTGCCATAGGACTCAGGAAATGTCCCAGTCCAAACCTACCTGTGAGAAGAAAGCTCACACAAGTATTTCATCCTTCAGAAAAATTTCCAATCTCTTCTCATAAACTATATTTTAAAAAGTAATGCAGAAGAAGGCTTCCATGCTCATCTATCATCTTTGTTATTCTAGGTCGTTTACCATAAATACTTCTGCATTATGCTTTGAAGAAGCAAGCTGCATAGATAAGTGGGTTGGTTTCAGGCAGTTCAGGACATAACAGTGACAATAGAAGGTTCATTCATAGGAACTGCAAAACCCTGGAGGGGACAACAGGAATTCTATTAAGCAACTATATAAGCATTCAAACCTTGAAGGGGAAAGAGCGAGTTCAAAAGTTTTCTGCCATTTATCTGAGTAACTAGACTTATGATTAGTTGTAGACCTCTACTATTGTTATTCCTTAAAAATAAAAATTTGTTGCAGAATAAATAGTGCTTTTGCCTTTATTCATTAGTTCAACACAGATGGATAGAACACCTAGGTGCGATATTAGATGCTGACAATATAAGAAATGAGTTGTGATCTCTGATTTTTTAGGATGCTATAGGTTAATGGGAGGAAAGACTAGTAAAGTACGATAGCATAATATAGAAATAGAAAAAAAAAAAAGAACAGCTTATTAAGATTGCAGAGATGCAGAAATACTTTCCTCTACTAAATTGTATATATATTTGGTGATGGAAAGTTATTTTCAAGACTAAAATCATTTGAGTTAGCTTGAATAAAAGAGATTTTTATTGGATGGATAGAAAGAAGCACATTTTATGAAACCCATAGTAAAAGTGCAGCAACTCCAAAAACACTGGATTGTGTTCTGAAAGTAACCAAGAATTGAAGAAGTGGATCTTATGGGCTCTTCTCTCTTGGTCTCACCTGGAGTTTCTGCCTTTGGCTTCTATGGGTTGGCTTAATTCTTCTCTTTCTCTGTTGATCACTTTTCCTGATGCATTTGCACTTGAGAAAGCACTGCCCAACAGAGATTATGTCCCAATTTCAACGTTCCAGGAAACTTGCACTCTAGCATAGCAGGTTAGGTGCTCATTTAAAGTATAGGCATCAGAGCAATTCCTGAAAGTGAGCACCATCTCTACAGAAAGTCTCACAAAGAAGGCAATGTTTTAGTTTAGGCAGAGTTAAACTAAGTTGGGCAGAGCTTTTCCAGCAAATAAAGAGGGTCTGAATGTTACAGATAAATAATGCAAAATGTGCAAGTGCAAAAAAGCATGAATTGTTCTAGAAGTGGTTTTAGAAAAGTCATTCCTAAAGCTTTTAGACATGTAGGGGTTAGGAGTTTTTCTACAGAGTAGAAAGATCATATTGGCAAACCAAATTTAATGAAAGTCACTGTTAAGAAACGTCCTCAAATTACCCGCATCTCCCAAAGCTGTTTAAAAATGACTAGCTGCTAAGGAAGTGTCATCTGGAATGGGTTAAAAGAGAAGTCATTTTAAAGATGCAAGAGTCTTTTGAAGATCATAAACAGAAATTCTGTTAAACTAATAGTCAATGGCAATAATAAAAACAAACATGAAAAATCTCTCATCCTGAAAATAGGTTAATATCTTTCAAATAATATGCATGTATTCAAAAGCCAGACTCAAGATAACAAACCCTTAAAGATTTGGTGAATTTTCATTGTTATATTTGTAACCTCTCAAGTTTCTACTTTACTTAGTAAATATGAGTTATGGTGGTGATTTTCAAGTGTCTCTAGAGGCAATGATAATCTGAGTAAATCAGATATATTCTTGGCACTCTCACACATACAGAAAATAATTTCCTATCCCTGCATGCATGTTTATGTTAACATTTATTTACTCTTTCTGTTTCTAATATTTTCAAAGTTGTATCCTGTGTGAAGTACAATTTCTTCTCCTTTAATAAAGTAGTATACTTCATCCTTTTTATGAATTTATCGAAACTCTTTGAGTCAATTTAAAAGACTAGTGTTCTGAATTTCAGCCAATAGAGTATGCTATTTGCCTTTCTCCATTTTATTTTTCATTCTAGGGGATATGCTTTAATTTTTCTTGTTAAAAATTAGATATTTTGCTTCATAGATTTAAATAGCTTACTCACTTTCATCTTTTCCCTTATTTGAAAACATAGAAACAAACTAACAGCTTCATATTATGTAGGGATGGATTATTCATATACCTATTGCTGTTAAAGAATGCTCTTGCCGTCACTGACAACTGGACTTTCTGGTCCTGGCTCCTGCGTTTCTCCCTTGGGCCTCGCTTCCTTTTCAGGCAACTCTCTGGTAAGATGCTGTTGCACTTGTTTAGGAAGTAATTATGAGTTTCTGACCTTCGTGTCTACCCAAACATGGGAAGACATGGGCATTGTTCAAAGAGTCCTTGATCTTAGCTTCAAGGGCTCCTTAGGCTTTCCACTGTCTCCAGAACAATGGCAAGTTCTTAGTCACTCTGAGGGTTAGGCATCTTATCTGAAAACCACAGAAGCAGTCTAGTATCATGAATTTGGAAATATGTTTGAGATGACTTGGGGTTCTACCTAGGTGCTTCACCAAGAAGTCACATATTTACCTGTTTTTGATACTGAGGTTTTTAGAAAGATTTTATCTGAATAAAGATATTCTCTTAAAATGTTTGAAACCCTTTGATCTAATTGATGTCTTAGTTTCTTTCTATTTTCAATGCCAATAATCATGGTAAAGAGCTCAGAAACAGTGGCTTTCTTTTTCTGAAGGTAGGCTTTGTGACTGCTCTGCTGAATCCAGAGGAAAGAATAAAATCCATTATGACATGGTCTGAGTATTAGCAAATTCAAGATTGAAAATCTCTCTGGGGTCCTTGTTTGAAGACTTCAACCGAGAACACCCCAGCACTGAGATAAAAACAGATAAGGATAGAGCGAACAGCCTCTTGAGGCATGAATTAAAGAGCTCTATTCACTGCTACGACATATCAATTACTTCTCATTTTCATAAGATTTTTCTATATTTAGATGCCAATTACTTAAAGGATTACATTTATTCCTTCAAAGTTCTATCTAATTGAAATCGTTATTAAGAAAATCCATGATCACATCGCTCATATTGATATTAACTTTTCCCCGAAAGAAAAAGCCTGTGGTTTGTCCAGTGGACTCTAAACCAGTGGTTCTTAAGATTGGTACTAGGGCCAAAAGCATCAGCATCACCTTGTTAGTACTTGAAAGATGGAAAATTGCTAATCAGAAATGTTACCTTCTCCTTTCTCTCATTTTTTGCTTTTCCTTACCCAGAAAAATAAAAATAAAAACATTTTCCTCGGGTATATTTTTTATCTTAAAGAAATAACAGCAAGTCTGGACGGTATTTAAATGAAAAAAATTTCAGAAAAGAGTCTGAGATATGTGAGGGCTTTCAACATTGATCAATAATGCTAGTACAATCTGTGTAACTGTGACGCTATTAACTTATGAGCTGTCACTGTTGTTACACACTGGTGTTAGGTTTAGTGGCTCATAATTTTAGATACATTAAAGCTATCATGCTGCTATAGCTCCTAGCTGTCCTTCAGCCCTTCCTCTTGACGGTTCTCCCCACACCATCTCCAATATTTTTACTATTCTGAAATAAAGATATATCTAAACTATTTCAGAAAACTAAGTCACATGCTTATGTTAGTTTTTATGCTACCTGAAACATTAATTTCGCTAAAAGAATTGACTCTAGTATTAGCTGGTTACTAGCTGCCTGCTGCAGTCGTTTTCAAGGAGATGAAAATATCCTTTGTTCTCTTGATTGACAGTAGCCTGGGGTTCTAAACAACTGTTTCTTCAGAAAGGTATTGACATTAGAGTGATGAGAAAGAATGACTTTTGGTATGTGTCATACATAATTTGTTTGCAAAATGCTGTGAGGCATTTAGATAAAAGGCAACATTTGACTACATAAAGGATTCTTTTGGGGGCCAAATTTACCTACTGAGACAATGTTTTTGTGATTATTTACCATTTATTATCATGCTCTATATGCCAGCTTACAGAATTCATGAAAGACAGTCCATGGTCTAGTCTAGATTCTAAAAGTCATTAAAATATTATGAGAAGAAGAAATTTTCTTGAAAAAAATAACTTAATAGTAGCTTCCTTGCCTGTTCCTTATGCCTTATGGTTTAAAAGGAGCTTTCATATACATAAATTATAATAACGCTATACAGTAGATAAGATGTGCATATATATAATTATCCAATTTATATAGACAAAAAACTGAAGCTCATGGAAGTTAAAGGTTTTACCAAAGTTATAGAGCTAGTAAATGGTCAAGTTCACACTCTGAGACAGACAAGTACCATTCATTTCTATGTCTTGGAAGGAAGAAAAATTGAAAAAAGAGAGAGAGATGCTATAAACATAACTCAAATGAACAAGGGCTTCCAATTTCCCCAGTTCCCAATGTTTCCCCACTGGCTAATTTAAGCTGCCCTGGACTTATCTTGCCTCGGGCTCCACAGAATAATTCTTAGAGCCTCGCAGCAGACCTGAGAAGTGATCTATCTTTCATATCAGAATACAATCAGTCTAGGGTATTGAACACAGAGATAATGGTAAGATCAATTATAAGAAAAAAAAAAGTATCTAATGGCCATCTATATAGGATTTACTACTATCTTTTGATAAGACAGCCATCCTACTATGTCATCATGGACAATGATTTTTTTAAATCTTCCAAGGATTTACTATCTTTGCATAAGATGGTCATCCTACGACACCACTATGGACAATGTTCTTAAAAATCTCCCAATAGATAAGTTTGAGAACCAGTAGTCAAAATGTCCAGCAGGGTTTAGAAGAAATACGGATAGTAAGCATGGTATCATTTACAAACCTTCATGAATGCTAAGTAATATGTGCCTTGTGTAACTCAATTTAAATAGAAGGAAATAAAACATGTACTAAATGCCTACTGTGTGATAAAGGTGAATCCAGTCACTTCAACATACATTATCTCATTTAAGTTTAACAAACTTTTGAGGTAGATGTTAGGGCTTTCCTATTGCAGATTCATTCCCTCAACAGACAATTATTGAGACTCTATCATGTGCTAACCCCTGAAAATAAAAGTTTGAAAAGAGATTCTAGACCCTCAAATCATTTATCCTGTTCTACGAGAGAAACATCGATAGTGATGAAACAATAAAGCGATGCAGTAATAGAAAACTGCCCAACAATATTATGGGAATTGAGCTGAATTCTTAAACAGTAAGTAGGAGTTAATCAAGCAAAGGAAAGGGAGAGGAGAATTCTAGGGAGAAATGTAGATCAACTACAAAAAGAAATGAGGACAAGAAATTACACAGTATCTGGGAGAAATTTTGAAAAGGAGGGGGAAACTTGAAGAAGAGTGTAAAGTGAGAGAAAAGGCTGGGATGGTAAGTAGAACAGGCCATGCTGAGAAACTTGGTCTTGTCTTAGAACAATGGAAACCCACTGAAAAGAGAAATAAGACATATCGAGATCAGAACTTTAAACTGACTGTTCACTGCAGCATGGAGGATGAACTTAGGAGAAGCAAGACTGGAGATGAGAAATACACTTAGCAGAGCATAGTAGTAATTCAGACAAGAGATGATGAAGACTTGAACTCTGACAGTTGAACTAAGGCTGGAGATAAAAGGAGAGATTTAAGAAATATTTGAAACAACAACAACAAAAATCAGTATTTAATGACTAAAAATAGAGGAAGAAATAAGCGCTATTAGGTAAAATATTTTCCTCAAGGCGACATGGTCAGCATGTGATAGGGCCCGAAATCCAACCCCACCATGAAGGAGGAAAATAAGGGCTTAAGAATCCTTCTTGTATAGACTGTATATTTCTAACTCAGGAAACAACCGATATACTATACTACATTTAACTCCATACGTACACATTCATTAATACACTTGTTTCCCCCAATTTATAGGTACATTAACATACCATGTCCCAGCATTGAGGTTAAGGGTGAATGGTCAGAGAGATACATCTATTTTTTCTAAAGAAATCTAAAGAGAAAGGTGATTTTGGAATCAGATCTTAAAGCAGAGATAGAATACTCAGGGAGTAGCTTAGTAATAGTAGTAATAGTAGAATAAAAATGAAAACAACAAAAATTACCTGTGTAGCAGGGGGTTTCATGAGGCATAACTTAGGAGTTTCTTTTACTGAATTAAGGTCAAACTGTTCTTATCATCTACAGAGAAGTCTTCTCGGTGTACATCATCTTGGATTTATCTAAGAACGCTTGATGGGCAGTAGCTGGTTGGGCAAATGTAAGGAGAGAAGATGCCCATCTCCATGGAGAGAAAGAGGAACAGGACCTTTCTACCTAGCAAAGGCTGATCCTCCAACATACAATTTGGGAAGCCAGAGAAACTGCTGAACAGTAAGGTGCACATTTGCATAGGGACTATGAAGCCTTCTGGGAGGTAAAGGGATCATAAGTCCATCCAGAGAATCAGTGGCAGTAGAGCCTCTTTGATGGTTCTTGCTATGAAAGGTTGCATGTCCCCAAAGGGAATATCAGCATTAGATAAGATGCTCTGGTGTCATATAGCACTGAGTACCTTGGGAACAATATGCAAGCTGCAGGTGGACGTTTATTTGGACAGAGTTCTTTTACATTTACCTATATTTACTTATCGCTTTAATTTTATGCATGCTTTACAGAGCACTTTGCTATCAATTAGATAAAGAATCTTCACAGTAACATTATAAGTGTTCTGAAACACATTCTAGAATACCCAGCTTACAGAGGAGGAAAATAATGGCAGAGCTGAGACCCAGGATCATAACTTTGGTCCACGGTGCCCCAGATGTATTCTATCTGCCACTTCTGCCTCTGCCTTTTAAAGCTCCAATTTGCATAGTTGTTTGTAAATTGAAATAGAAGGCTAAATTAAAAGGAAGAGAAAGCAAGCCGGCTCTGACAATGACATTAATCCCTCTGAAATTGTGGGTCTTTTCAATTAACAGCCTTTTTCTGAGACGTTTATTGCTCTTGGCTTGAACTGAGGTCATTAAAATACTCACGAGCAGGGCTCTCAAAAAGCCTCTACAAGGGTTTGGGTACCACTTCTGCTTTGCGTAGATTCAGGGAGAAGGCATAATAAAGCAAGCCCCAGGGCTGTCATTTTTGCTTCTTTGCCTCTGTTTTATTATCTGAGTTCACGAGTCTGTTCAGAATTCACCCCTGGATATACTCCATCATCCCAGGGAGAACCTATATACTTCATTTCAAATGTAAGTCTAAAAGAAAGTAAATATATAAATTAAGTAAACCTTTTATGTACAGCATAAATTCCACCTAAACTCAATGTGATTTTGCACATCCACCTAAAAGAGGCCCAGCATAAAAAGCATGCTGCATGGCAAGATGAATCACAGCAGCTTTATTAACCTACACTGAATTAGCCTCCTCACACTGGAATATTTTATAGCATTATTTTATTGGCAGTCACTGTCACCAAATAAACTACAAAGTGGTGACTGATGTAGTAGAACTAGACAGCTTGACGGATCTAGATTACTTGTAAAAGAGAAGTATTTTGCCAAGCGCTGCAACAATAAAGCAATCTTGATACTCATAAAAGGAGATGACGGATGGTGGCAAACCTCAGCTGAGCCAGACCCTGGGAAAATTACCTGGTGAGGATAAAACTGACGTCGGAAGCCTGGATATTTTCAAATGCATTAGTTTGCTTTTTGTTTTTATTCGTTATTTTTTTTTTTTTTATGACAGAAGGCAAGATATTCTGAACATACTGTGTTTTATTATTGTAGCCAAACACATCATGTACTCATTATATTCTCACATTTGGGAGAAAAATAACTAGACTATAATATAGGAAGTTGCTCAAACTGAGCATAAAGCATTGGTACACAAGGAATAAGTAATTCTTGTCTTTTTCCCTAAACATTCTTGATTGTCCCTTTATTCATCTAGAAATGAATAACTGAATCTTTGTCTCAGAAAAAAATGGAATAACATAAATGGTTTCAGAGGTGATATAAGGTTGAAATTTTAAGTGTGTAATGCCATTTTACCTATGCTTGACAGTGGGCAGAATTTATTTTATCCCATGATGGAGAAATTTCAGTCTCTTGAATATAATAATAATAATAATAATAATAATAATAATAAATAATAATAATAATAATAAATTGGCTATCTAAACACAATATTCTGAATTACATAAAAAGGAGGGGCCTCAAAGTATAAAGTTAAACAGGGTCATGTGTTCCTCCCTTTTGCATCTGCTAGAGCCACTTTTCTAAAACGAGGTCTGATGATTTTACCCACCTGGTTCAAAACTTTTGCCTATGAGGTAAAACCCAAACCATTTAAATTGACCCATATGACCTTTGCTATGGGGGCCCAGCTACATTTCTTTCAAACTTCAGTTTCCATCTTTCACTTTGGAACATTCAGCTCTAAGGTTCCATGGCCTTTCATTCTTCAATAACTATTCACATGACTTTTCTCTGCCAGGAATATCAGTACCTTCTCCGCCTATTCATTCTCCACCACCCAATCCCTCTCCCATGGTCCCTTCATGCTTTGCCCCTCCCTCTTTAACAGATACCTCGAACTTACTGGCAGTTCTTGTTTAGGGCTTAACTCTCATCAATGGATGATAAAAGAGTCATAGACTAGGACTCTGTTATACTATGAATCAGTTCCATGCCTTACACAGGTTCTGGAACACAACACAACTGTTTGAATTAACTAAACTTAATTTTTAAAATGTGCTTATGTCTGACCTCCTCATTAAGAGATTTCCTTGAGAACTAGAACTGTTTTAGTTACCATACTATTCTTAACTCAAATGTCTAGCAAAATGCTTGACACATAGAAAATACTTTATTATTATTATTATTTTACTAAATAAATAAGAAAATGAGCAGAGATGCTTTTTAGACACAAATATCTAAATTTAAATCCAAGCTACTACTTACTGACTTACAAACTGGAGTCAGTTCTTAACTTGCCTCAGCTATAAAATAGTAGTAAAAGTATCTAGCCCAGTGTTATTATGAAAATCAAAAGTAGCGACATGTGTAATGAATAGCCTAGTGTTTGACACATGGTACATACTCAATAAGTGGTGGTTCATTCTTCCTGTTATATCTGTTTCAGTCAGGAATATTTCCACGCCACTCAATGTGCAGTACCTTAAACAAATGCTGGCCTATTTATCTTATTCAGCAAGCAGTACAGCAGTAAAGAAAAGTAGGTGACTTTTTTCTAACACCCATTGGCCAGACTCAGATCTATTAGCTCTCCTTGCCTAAGGCTCTGAATAAGAACACCCCTTCCTCAGCCTCTACACCACCATCATCAGGTAAGAAGAGAGTTACTAAAATTCTAGTTGCTCCTAACAAGCCCCCTCTCACCCCAATATTCACTATCTGCTTTACGACCATCAGTGCAAATTTAATTTCACACTCCTAAATTGTACTTTATAACATACAATCCAGAACTCAAGTCATCTCTTACTTTCCAGATTCTAATTCTCATGAGTATTTCAGCAGTGAAACATACCCACACCCTAGTACTTCTGAACACTCTCTTTTCCCTGATTTATTTTTCTTCTTAGGACTTTTTTTATCATTTTGACATTCTGTACACACACACCCACTCCCATACGCCCTTCAAAATTTGTTTTTTATCTCTCTTCTCACATGAGAATGTAAGATTCCTAAAAACAGGAACATTTGTCTGTTATTTTCACTGTTATATCTCCAAAATCTAAAAGAGTATGTTTTTAACTTGTAAATGCCCAATAAGTATTTGTTGCAAAATGACATAAATGACTCAAGCATTGATTCACATGGGTGCTCACCGATGGTATCAAAACTCTGGTCTTTTCCATATTTTAGCTCCACAATTTTTAGCATATTGAAATGTAGGATGCCTGCTCCACTTTTAAGCATTAGTCACATGTCAGAAACGAAGAAGATGGTAGGGCAAAAACTTCACAAGTTTTTTATATCCCACCCTCTTTTTCTCTTCTTAAATATAATTGTTTCCCCCAAACACTTTTCACAGATTTCCACTTACATCTTAGTCATCAGAATATATTATTCCTAAGGGTGTCATATGATATCCTTAATTTCAAGTGAGGCTGTTAGTGCAATTTAAATTTCCTAGTAAGCACAGGAATTAAGGAGGGATTGGAAATCAATTTTGAGTTATCTAATATATAGTTTATGCCACAAATTTCTATGATCTTGCATATTATTTATACTTAAATAAGTGAATTAGAATTTAAAGCATCATCTACTACATGGGAAAAGCAGGTAATGAATCTTCAATATAGTACGATTCCATAGGTTGGAAAAGAATGTAGATATATATGTTTATATCAATGAAAGAGATCATAAATGCTTCAAAATTATAGGCAATAAAACCCACCATCTACATTTGGTTTTGGAAAGTTTCTTGAATTTATATTTGCATAGGATGAGTCTTACTTGCTCAGAATGAGTCAGAGTTCACCTTCTATAAGACATTTCTAATGTATATATATATATTTTTTGGAAAAAAAAAATATATATATATATATATATTTTTTTTTTTCAAAAAGAAGTGTCTCAATTACATATTGCTTGAGCAGATAATAGCTATCCTGGATCATCTACTATATTCTAGATGCCTTGCATATACTGTCAGTTAACCCATGCTACATTAATTCTCGAGGTAAGTATTATTATCTTTGATATAGAGACATTATCATCATCTATTTTAGAGATGAGGAAACTGAGGTTCAGAGTTTTTGAATACTTTTAGTCTTAGTAAATGAGAGAGCAAGGATTTGAACTAAGTTTGGTTTCATCCCAGAGTGTAGTTATCCAATTATGTTTCATGCTCTTCCTCACACAGAAGGATCATATTATAGTGTGTTATCAAAAGTTGTGCACTAGATATGGAAAATACTATGGAGATTCCTCAAAAAAATTTTTTTAAAAACTGCCTTATGACTCAGCAATTCCACTTCTGGGTATTTATCTGAAATACATAACATTAATTTGAAAAGATATATGCGTTCCTATGTTCACTAAAGCAGTATTTACGATAGCCAAGATCTGGAAGCAACCTAAGTGCCCATCAACAGACAGTTGGATAAAGAAATTGTGGTACATATTTATACCACAATTACTTGGCCATAAAAAATGAAATCTTACTATTTATGACAATACGAAGAGAACTAGAGGATATTATGTTAAGTTAAATAAGTCAGACAGAGAAAGGCAAATAACATGATTTCACTTATGTGTGGAATCTAAAGAACAAAATAAACAAAACAGAAACAGACTCATAGATACAGAGAACAAATTGATGGTTGCCAGAGGTGAGGAGGATTGGGAAGCTGAGTCAAAAAGGTGAAGGGATTAAGAAGTACAAATTGGTAGTTACAAAATAGTCACGGGAATGTAAAGTACAGCATAGGGAATACAGTCAATAATATTGTAATAACTATGCATGATGTCAGGTGGATTTTAGAATTACCAGGAGATCATTTTATAAGTTACATAAATATCTAACCACGATGCTGTACATCTGAAACTAATATAAAATATTACATGTCAATTGTAATTGAAAAAAATGTTAAGTTATGCACTTCAATATAATTTGCCTATTTTCTTTCTATTCAAGACACTGAACAATCCTAAATAAACCACATTCCCTCAGGCTGATTCGAGGCTGACCTTCCTTCCCCAGGGATTCTTGGATCAAAGAGAAAATGGAAAGTGACTAGATTATAAAGGCTTTCTTCAATTAAAAAATAAAGTGCAGGGAGTTGAGATGTCAACTAGACTACCATCAACTCTAATCAATACTGAGTACCCTTGTCAACATAGCAAATCCTTAAGTAGAGGAGATCCTGTCAATAAAGGTGAAAGAAATAGATTGTGCCACGGACAGAGCTCTGGAGTCTATGTTATTTTTCATTTGCTTCTGGGCGTTTTGGAAATGACTTCTATTAAAAGCACTCTTGATAACAGCGATGCCAACCCTCAGGAGAGTAATTATTTACACTGCCAGTTCCCTCCCTGTTTCCACACTCCTCCAAAGTTTGGTATTTATGAAGTGAGAGAGGAGAAGGAACAGGTGAGTGGCCATTGCCTACCTCAGCTCATATCCTTTCTTTATCAGTTTTAAAACCACAGAAAATTTCCAATTAATTAACACTACATGGAAAAGTAAGAAAAAAAAGTCTTCTTTATACAAAAATTTATGGTCTGACCAACAAGACTGTACTCCTCAAAACAATCAAGGCTGAAATAAGTAGAAAAAATGGAAGAAAAAAAACTAGCATTATTGAGAAACATTTTTTTGCTAGATACTTCATATATATCATTGCTAAAAATTTCCACAGCGATATTGTAAAGCATGTATTATTTTCATTATTTTTACGGATGACAAAACTAAAGTTCAAGTTCAGTAGTATAGTTATGCATTGCTTAACAACAGGGACACGTTCTGAGAAATGTGTTGTGAGGTGATTTTGTTACTGTGCGAACATTACACTTACAGAAACCTAGATGGTGTAGCCTACTACACACTCAGGCTCTATGGTATAAACTATTGTTCCTAGGCTACAAATTGTAAAGCAAATTACTATCCATACTGAATACTGTTGGCAACTGTAATGCATTATGTTGTGACGTTACGATGGCTACAACATCACAAGGCAATAGGAATTTTTCAGCTTTATTAAAATCTATGGGACAACCATAGTAGATGCGGTCTGTCATTGATCAAAATGTTGCTATGCAGGGCATGACTCATTTAAGGAGTATATCCATCTGGTGCTATGACATGTATTGGGCCATTTGGCCACACTACCTTTCAAAAGTTTCTTTTGACTTCCCTAGATACACTAGCTTTTGATTCCACTATGACCATGTTCTGTCTCCGCGGATATTTTAAGATGCTCAGACCAAGGCCATCTTGAATCAGTGAAAGGTACTCTAGATTTAGGTCTGTAGAGAAAGATTTTGTGTTTGGGTAAAACTAAATATCTATACCAAAAGCCTCAAAGCTACAGAATCTCTAACAAAGTATAAGTTTATTCTCTCTCAAAATAATAGTTGAGAAATAGATGAGAACATAAAAGGCAAGAACTTCTGCTATACTTGGTGTCCAGAAACTCAGGTTTCTCTAATCACCACTATAACTTAGGGTCTTGCCATCCTCCTCACAATGATAGCTGGCTCATCTGCACCATATATTGAGATCAGTTCACAGAAATTATAAAAAAAAGGGCTATCTGCTTCCTTTTTAAAGAAGTGATGAGCAAGTTGCAGGTATTACTTATACTCAAAATTCACTGGCCAAAATTTAATTGAATGACCAAAGCAAGCCTCAATAAGTCTCTGGCTGGGTGACTACGGGCATTGCAAAGATTCATTGAGATTTGTATTGCTGAAAATAAAACTAAAGAAGCAAATTAATAAAAACCAGTGAATGAACACCAAGGAACAAAAAATACTTTCAGACGGGTCTCTCTCTTCTTGATTTAGGTGGATTAATCTGGAAATTCTCACACAATGTCATCTGCTTATTAGGGTGATATTTATATTTTATATTCATGTAACTAAAAATGCTGCTTTTCAAATCCAAATGACTCTGAGCCCTATTTTGAAACCAAAGTTGTGGTGAGGGAATGGTTAGTGGCCAACAAAGTGTCCAGTGGAATACTAGTGTCTTTAATTAATATTAATACTAAGGTTCTCTAGGGACTTGTCATAATTACATAACATTCCTTCCCAATCACAGCTAGTGTGTGACCTAGCCGAATAAAGAAAGCAAAAGGAGCCTGACTGGCTCTACTTTTCACCATTCTCCCTAAAGCTGCTCTCCTGCAGAGAGGCTGCAGATTATGAAGGAATTTTAAACAGCTCTCTTTCCCCCAAAGGAGTGATTGAAGAGTTTCTGAAAGAGACTCTGGCACGAAGCAAGTTGGCAAGTCATGCCATATCTAGGGCTGTGCCAGTATCCTCACAGAGCTGACTCTTCAGTTTGTAAACATTCCTCTTTGTGAACTCATGGTCTAAACAAAATAAAAAGAAAGAGCTAAACATTGAGGAAATAACAGGATCTGACTAAAAACCTCATTGCATATGGTAATTTTCTTGCCCAAGAAGTTTCAGTATGGTAGCAAAATGGAGTGCAGAGATTGTAGAAAGTTGAACTTTACAAATAATAAATCTAACCTGCTAAAGAGCCTCTTGCTGATGCTGCGAAATTCAGCCTCTCAAGTCTATTAGGTAGGCTGTAAAAGTGACTAATGATCTGTGGCAGTTGAAAGCTTGTACTCTGAACCCCTCAAACTCTGGTTTGAGTCCTCATGCTGCTATTTCCAAGCCTTTTTCAAAAAGAAAGGAGGTGAAAACCAATTAGGAGACATTCCTTCTTTCAATATATTTTTGTTTTCTTGTAACTTCTATGTGTTAGATAAAAACTGAACAGAGCCTAAACTGAAGTAGTGGCAGAAGAAATGGAGACTAGAGACCAGGCCCATGAGCTATTTGTTATTTTGGAAATAGAACTGGCACCTTTCTAAGTAAACATAGCTCTCATCATGTATCTCCCTCTCCCTGAGATATCTTTAATGGATTTTGCCGAAGCCCACCTTCTGCCGCCGCCTATTTTCTACCAGTAATTTTATGTCATGTAGTCACTGTAGTAGCCATCAGAATGGGGAGGTTTGAATAAATTTTTATCAAGATATTCAGTGTGATAACTCTGCTTCCGTCACTCCGAGCACACAGATGTTTTTAATTACAAGACTTAAGTAAGAAAAATACAGAAAAACTTCTGAACTGTGGCATGAATAGGGTGTGGAAGAAAGCATGAGATTCAAAACCAAAAGATTGAAAATGATTCTTGGATTAGTTCTATTATATCAGGGTATCAAACTGGACAAGTCTGTTGTCACCAAAATCCTTCATTGATCAAATGGTGATGGTAATGGCTGTGTTGCCCACTCATAGAAATATCTAAAAGATATCAACTCAAAATACTTTATATGTCAAAATGTTTTGCAGAGACTTCTCCTGGGGAAGAGAACTCAGGATCTCTCAACTTTCTTGGTGTATGTTTTATGCCCATAAACTCAGATAAAAATTAACACTGAGAGCAGCCTAGGAATATGACTGCAAATCTGAGGAACGATCCAAGCATCTTTACATGATATTATGTGGGTTTGTGTATGTACGTGTATATATACATAAAAAGATAATCAGGTAGGTAGGTAGGTAGGTAGGTAGATAGTCTGGCTCAGTCACTGCTCTGCTTCTCATAATGTACAATAGGAAGCTATGAGGAACAGAAATACCAAAATAATGTAGATGTGGAGTAGTTATTTTAATTGGTTATTCCCTGTGAAGTTTTTGGTGTTGATTGAATGGTTGCAAGACCTTAAATGCTATAAGGTCTGAACTTTATAAAAATTATGTAAGGTTTTGCCTATAATGATTTCAACTTCAGTATCTAAAAAAGAAGGTCAGAGTAAGTCAATCAACTGTCTTCTGCTGCTAATATTTTTAAAATGTTGGTGTTTCCTTCATATAATATTTCTCAGGTCTATATAAGAAGTAAATATCCTCACATCTAACGCTGGAGAATCCTGATAATATAAGAGGTGGTTCTTGGACATAAATGTGCTTTTGAATAATCTAAACAGGTTTTTATTTCTCTTTTTTTTTAATTCTAATTCCTAAATTCCACCATCACCACCACCACCAACCCCTCCCGCTGCTCCCACCTTTTCTATTCTGCTTTGTTAGATCTGGGCAAGGGCCTAGGAATCTGAATGCTAAGACCTGCCCCCTATTAGATGCGGATGTGCCAGACAATCCACGGCTATACGCTATATCATCTATGGCCATTACAAGCATAAGTGACCTCAGTCATTACTTAAGACAATCACCCAGAGTTTGGAGATGAATAAACTGAGGACAGGAAAGCTCGAATGAACTGCCTTATCTCACAGAGTTAGCACAGAAGTCAGCAGTCAGAGTTAGATTTCCTCTATTCTTTGGGAGATTTTGGAAGATCATATTTAAAAACATATATATATATATATATATATATATATACACACACACACATCTATTCAACATTTAGCATTATATAAACCCCTTAAGGCCTTTGACCTGAGGCAAAGCTATGCTTGCCATATATTCTGTAGAATCATAAATGGCTCTGTCACGAGGCCATAAAACCACCAGTCCTGTTGAACAGTAATAAGACTTCGCTGCTTCAGCAATTCACTGGAGACTTGAGGGCTATGAAGTTCCACTTCTGCACCCATATTACTTAAATATAGCAGAAATTTAAGCTGAGCCACCCTCTCTAAAATAGTGATATGCCATGCAGCACTCTTTGGGAATAAAAATGTTTATGGCATATCTGAATATTCCAGTTACAGATACTAAAAGATAACCTCTTTCTAAGGTCTGAGTCTTAACAATTGCTCATGATGAAAGGTATTTCCTTGGGGGAAAAAAAGCAAAACCCTGCCCTCTCTCTCATCCAGATTAATATTCTGACACACTTATCTTTTATCTTTGAGAATAAAATACAATATTTTGTATAATAGTGATGACTATTTCCTTCTCACCCAAAAAGTACTTCTTTCCAGTTTTATGTATTTAACAATGGATAGAATAGTTTTCACTTATTTTAGAATAAAAAAAATCATCTATTGACAGTTATTCAATCATTGACTTTATAGAACCACACAATTCATGGCACAATGAACTTGCCTAGTACTGAAAATCAATTCATATAATAATAATGATGATGTTAATAGTAAATATTTATTCGTAAAATATTTGTGAAGCATTTATTTATTCAATAAATACTTATAACACCTACAAAGAACCTACTATATTATAGGCATTGTACTAGGTGCCACCGCTAGTTTATTTGCTCAGCATTTGGGGCTGGGCTCAGTTGAAGTGGTATTTTCTTTTGGACTCACCTTGTGTCACTCATTTTTCTGCAGTCTCAATTGGAGACTCATTTGGAGCCTGATGGTCTAAGATGGCTCCACTCACATTAGTGATCCTTGCTCTGTGGAACTCACTGGCAACAGGAGAAGAAAAATGTTTTTAAAAAATTTGATTGTAATTGTGATAAGTGCTATAAGAGAAAAGTAAGAGTGCTAAGAGAAATATGGAGAACCCCAACTATCTCTGGGGTAGAAGGAGTGTTTTTTAAAAAGGTGATATTTAGACTGCAATCTTAATTATGAATAAGAATGTACCTATATGTGTGGAAAGGAGCGTTGAGGCAGCATAAGGAAGAAGAGCAAATTAAGAATATAGAATATCAAAAATGAAACCTGGTACCTTTAAGATCAGAGAAATGACTTGCTGTGGATGACCTTAACATACAAGGAGGAGAATGACAGAAGATAAGTTCGAAAGTGTAGGCAGGGGCTAGATTAGAGTAGGCAAAATTTTGAAGTCCATGCTTCAATTACCTATTGCTATAAAACAAATAATCCCAAAATTAGTGGCTTAAAGCCACCGCTAGTTTATTTGCTCAGCATTTGGGGCTGGGCTCTGTTGAAGTGGTATTTTCTCTTGGACTCACCTTGTGTCACTCATTTTTCTGCAGTCTCAATTGGAGACTCATTTGGAGCCTGATGGTCTAAGATGGCTCCACTGACATATCTGGTGGTTGGTGCTAGCTGTTAGTATTTTCATGTGTTTCCAGCAGGCAAGGCTAAGCTACTTCATATGTTACCAAATAGTTTCAAGAGAGCAAGAGCAAAAGCTTCAAGGCCTCTTGAAGCCAAGGTGGGAAGTTGCATGATGTTAATCAAGCTATATTTTATTAGTCAATGTAAGTTAAAAGGCAACCTAAGTTTGAGGAGAGAAAAACAGACTCCCCTTCTTGATGGATGGAGCAATGAATTCACATATGCAAGGGTATGGGGACAGGGATTGGAGGAATTGCTGTGGTCACCTTAGCAAACAATTTACTCCACTTTTGCTAAGAATTTTGGTTGGGATTTAAGTATAATGAAAAGCCACAAGAGGGAACAAAAATAAATAAGAAATGAGCCTCCATTAGATATATAATATGCACACTATATTAATAACTCTTTGCAGGT
The DNA here is from genome assembly GCF_000325575.1 of Pteropus alecto. Lineage (NCBI taxonomy): Eukaryota > Metazoa > Chordata > Mammalia > Chiroptera > Pteropodidae > Pteropus > Pteropus alecto. The sequence continues at coordinate 13,769,838 of NW_006432447.1, read as the reverse complement.
AGCACTTTTCAATTTACAAACCATTTTTGTGTGTGTGTATAATATCTCATTTGAATTGCTTTAAAAGCATATATTTTTGTATTATTTAATTCTGATTCTAGTGGAGTTATTCTATAACTTTGGAAGTTAAAAATAACTAATAGCAATACAAAATAATTTTGTCTATAAATATGCAACTAAATTCTGTCTGGTCGAGGGAGAACCCTCTCCCCACAGTCCTCCACTCCACATGGTAAAACTAGTTTTGCCTCCATTCGTTCATTTGTTTCAATATTCCTGATCTATAAATGTGTCTAGCCTTTGGATTCTCCTTTGAACAAATTACAACATCTGACTGGTATCTGGTTGATGAGTTAAATAAAAGCTTAAACACATTTTGATTTTAATATCTGTATGATAGTCATGATTTGATTCTTTTATAAAACTGATCTTTTAAAAAGATATTTGATTGTAAGCTTGGCATAATAAGTGAAATTGTATATTATTAAAATTACTTTTAAAAATTTATTTAATTATCCTTAAAATACAATTGTCTAAAATTTCACTCCAGGAATTTCATTTCAGAATTTAAACTTTTCGTTACAGCTTGCTGGATATTCCTATTTATTGCCTTTGATTTTAGTTCTGTAATAGAGCATTGAACATAATTTTATGTACATAATTATGAAGATAATATTAATTCCTCTCTTTGTTGGCTTATATTTCTCTATGGATCTAATTTTATAAGTTCTTCTTCAAAGATCTACCCAAGCTAGAAAACATGGGGTTGCTTGCTTGTTCGTTTTTTTTTTAATAGCAGAAAACCCCTTAAAATCATTCATACGTACTTTCCAAAGATTGCCTTGCAAGTATCATCTCATTCAGCCTTGATTGTTCTCACACTGTGAGAAGTCAGGAAAAATGAAACTAAGAGCATCATTTTGCCTCTCTCATACTTATTCCCAGGCATAAGTCCATGTCTGGAATTATCACCTCGTTATTATTTATTTTTAATTTCTTTCATATTCACACTCTAGTTCTTCTCTCTTTCGTAGCAAATAGATTTTAATTTAAAACAAACCACTATGATTTGACTCCTCTATGAACAAAAATGATGGCCTTTGAAACACTTTGGAGATGCTTTCCAAATGGCTGGAGTTAGAAAGCAGAGGGGGCTGGAGTGGGGAGTGGAGGCACAGGACTTTTCAGGTGTCCATTTAGAAACCAGAAGAAAATTATTTTGGAAGCATCAACCACAAGGACATTGTATTCAGAAAGCTAAATGAATCACACATTACAGGAAAGAAACATTGTCAGTGATAATTTGACAAGAAAAAAGGTTGACTTATGTTGGTGAAGGACACTGATTTCAGAAAAAAATTTGCCTGTCTAAGGACTGTCTGAACGAGCACTCAGTAGGGAATATCTTGGCTTACTCAACCTTTGGGAGACTTAACCATTCATCATAAAGTCAATGTGAATTTTTCTGTAGCTCAGCATTTTGCCAACTAACTTTCAAGTTGAGAGATTCTACATCACCACTAAAACTCCATAGGCTAACCTCTGAGTAATCACTTCAGCTCATTAGAATCCTCTTCCAAAATATCAACCTATCCTTTTGACAACCAAGAATTCTATATTTGTAAAGTTGATAGTGATAATGTGCAGATAAGGTTGCCCAATATTTCAAGTTAAGAAATCGAATTAGACAAAGTTATATATAGAGAGAGTTTCACTAATTATGTTTGCTTGTTATTGGAATTTTCTGGCTGATTTATTTCCCTTTTGTGTTATTTCTGGGATTTTTTTTTTAAATTGAATTATTTAAATACTGAATTGTGGCAATAAACAGGTGACATCATCTGGGAGCTGAGCTTGTTCAATTTCAGACACAAAGAGTCACTACCAGTTTTTGTAAAAGCAGATATGAATTGCTAATCAGCCCCAGAGTCTCAAAAGGAATGTGGATTAATTTTTTCATTAGCAAGATAAGTGCAGGTGAGTCTACCCTATATGGTGGTCTTAACACAGTTCAAACCAAGGAAATGCTTTCTCTGCTTTAGTTAAGAAATGATGCAAACTCATAAAGTCTGGAAGTTTCAATAAATAAATAAATAAATAAATATAAATAAATACAATCAGAATAAATAAATAAATAAATAAATAAATAAATGTCTCTGTGTGTATAATGCAAAATAAATACTATATATAGTCTACTAATAATATAGTAAAGTAAATCTAGCACATGTTGTCTTTGTTTATTAACTTAAAATTATTGGTGCACATGTGTTTTTCCTTAAACAAGATGGTCAACATTTATTTTTTGAAATAACAAAAAACCTCTGGCTAACAATGGCATATTAAACACAACACTATTACCACTACCTTCTGAAACTTCTCTAAGATTTTAGTAAAAGAATGGGAGAGGCGACAATAGTAAACTAGAATTAACAAGCAAACTTTGGAAAAAGAAAACAGATGAGTGAAGATAACTGACTTTAGTATAGAGTTTCTCAAACATTGCTGCCCATTAAAATCATCTTTTAAATATCAAATTAAGATATAATAGAAATAGATTGTAACCTACTGAATAAAATAAGAATTCATGAGCACTCACTTCCTACAAGGGACGTCAGAGACTCTGACCTTGGAGATATGGCAGATGCAGCTGTGACTGTGGTACTCAGCACCACGATTTAGTGGTTAGGAATACGACCTTTTAGACGAGACAAACCAAGCTTTGAGTCTCTTTCTGGCCTTTTAGAGCTATGTGCCTTTGGCAAGTTACTTCAATTCTGCAAGCTTCAGTTTCTTTATGGGTTAAATTTAGAACTCTATCACAGGATTGTAACGAGGATTAAATAATTGTATATTTGCAAATATCTGGCATATTTCTGGCTCAGAGTTAACATTTGATAAAGGCTAGTATTTCAACATATTTCAATTAAATGCATGTTTATTTTCTTTGATGGCATATTCCTTATCACCAGAACAGGTATAAAAAATGATGTGGCTAAATTAGAAAATAATTAAGATCAGTATTATATAATTTATTTCAACTTTAAATAAAAGGATAAAATGTATGTTATCAACTTTAGTGAAAATCCTCGTAAATGCTGAATTCTTGAACACTTGATGAATCCAATGAGTTCAGATGGTATTAAAATTATTTAGATAACATGTCCACTGGAGTTATAATATAAAGTCTAACCAAACATTGGGAGTCAATTAAAGAAAATAGTCTTCATGAAAAATATTTTAAAATGTAATACAATTTGCAAAAGTGCACATGCAACTTTTCCCACAAATGGAACCATTAAAAACACTTCTGTTAGCCAAAGATTGGTGTCTCATTTTTAGGAACACAACTAGTGGTAGGTATTCTTCCCATCTCACATGTTATAAAATGTTGTTCTTTGCTCCAGAGGTTATACCTGCAATAAGAAAATAAAAATGTCCCTGTTTTCTGTTTTCAATTTTTAGAAATGAGCCTGCCCTCTTGATCCATACTGACCTTCCCATCATTACAGAGTGCAGTCACCAGATGGTCCTCTTTCTCATCTGACTCATTTTTACTGGCCCGTGGGAAAAGAGTGAAATGATGGCACAGTCCAAACACAGCGTTCCACTTATCACTACAACGGCAGTGTGCTTCACTCGTGAAATTTATTCGCTGTAAAATCTCTGACATTTGGTCTCTCAAGGCCAAAATTATATCAGATATGGAAAATGGAAGGATAAGAAGCTCTTCTGTAACACTCTGGAGGCTGGCTCGCTTTCAGGGTACTCCTCGGACACGCTACCACCACTATGAATTTTGAATTAGGAACGCTGTCTCCCTACCAGACACCAGGCAGAATTTTTCAAATCTCTGAGGAAAAACAAAACAAAACAGCCACATAAAAGTGCAACTAAAATGATACATTTTAGTTACGAAATACCCAGCCTGCTTGTGCAGCAGTTGCTTTGATCATATATCCATTAGTCAGAGGACAAAACTTTGAGTTTCAATTCTCTTTGGAGGGCTCTCATTAGACTATGCATATTCTTCTTAAGGTTTACCTTTATGAATATTTATTAATTTCAAGCCAAGATATGTCATGATAGAGCATTTTAACTGGGAAAAAAGGTCTTAAAGAGAGCCTCCATTGGATATACATGTAGCCCGTGATTTAGTCTTCGAATATGACTAGAATTATATAACCCAAAAAAGACAATTTTTTCCCTTTTTCTAGACTACGAGATTTCTTTTTTCCTGCCCCATTCTCTCTTTTGTATCTTACTGGGACTTCAATTACATGTTAGAGTATTTGATATTGTCCCACAGAGCTGTTCTATTTTTTTTCCACTCTTTTTCCCTGATGCGTGTTTGTTTGGATACGTTCTATTGACCTGTTTTTCAAGTTCACTGAACTTCTCTAGTCCATCTACTGTTAGCCTCATCTAATGAATTCTTTACTTGTTAATCTTTTTTTTGTTCAATTCTAGCATTTTTATTTCATTCTTTTGTATAGTTTGTATATCTCTAGAAAAACACTTCATGTCTTTATGCACATTGTCTATCTTTTCCAGTAGATTCTTAGAGCATTTTTGTCAGATTTATGTTAAAGTTCCTTTCTGATAGTTATAATATCTGGACTATTTCTGTATATACTTCTATTTACTGCTTCCTCTCATGACTATGGGCTGCATATTTTTGCTTTTTAGTATGTCTCATAGTTTATTTTATGTTATGATATTGTCATAAAATAACATTAGAGACTAAAGCAAGTGATATTCACCTCCAGAAAGGGGCATACCCTTTCTTCTATCAGGCAGCCAGCATGGGCAACTGAGCTGATCTTAACTGCAGTTAAGCTGCATCTGGTTTTTGTTGCAGCTTTATATATATACACATATATAAAAAATATACTTTTTTTATTTTTATATATTTATATATATTTTATATTTCACTGGTGGGATCAAGACTCTTCCTTTTAACAAGGCATTGGTGAAATTCCAGACAGTTCTTATTCCTTTACAGCATTCCAAACAAAGAAAAATCTTCTACTTTGTGATCAGTCTGCCTACTTTGAGGGCCCCATGGAATTCTCTTTGCTCTCCAGTCCTATCCCCAATTTCCTGAACCTTGGAAAATCTTTCTCAGCCTTCCTGCCCTTTAACTGGCCTTCAGAGTTTGGTTTATCGTCTCTGGTACCAGAGTACTTTGGTGAAGTTGCACTCACCGTCCTTCTAGTTCCAAACTTTAGTGGCTGAAAGCCCAGAGTGCTGCAGATGAACTCCTCTCAGCTTTATTTTCACGCTCCTAGCTTTCAGAGCATGACTGCCTTGTACCTGGGATTCTGCACACTTCAGCAGGGGCCCTCTCAGCCATCCCTCCTGGTCCCCGGTCTTCACCATACTACCTTTGCATTTCATAGAGGCCCATTGGAAACTGTCAGCGGCAGACATATACTTGCTCCAGGCTTGGCTCCTCAGAATTCTAATATTACATACCATGTGGCCAATAAAAGTCTGTTAAAAGTTCAGCTGGTTTATCCTTACTGACATTATGGTACATACTTCTTTTACCCAATGCTTTCCGAGTTTTAAGAATGACATGGGCCTTTTCTCTCTTAGGAAGAGCTCATCATTTTCTGAAATGGAATTAATTTATGTTTCTTTATATATTAAGCTTTCTGATGGGTTTTTAAAATTCTATGATTTTGGTAGCTTATCTTGGTTTTTGTTTTGTTTTGTTTTGTTTTGGTTAGGATGAAAGAGTCTTTTGCAACTTTCTACATTATAGACAGCTGAAAAGTCTTCCCTCCTCTTTGATATACTGTCTACACTTGACTTCTAGGATATCACACGATCTCAATTTTGTTTTTAACTTAGTAATTGCTCCTTCGCAGTGTCTGTTGCTGCTTCCTTTCTTCCTTGTGATATTTTAAAGTTGGGGTATTTGGGAGCTTGTTTCCTTTGTTCTTCTTGATTTTCTATTTATACTCACTTCCTAGGTTATCTCATCTAGTCTTGTAACATTCCATCTATATGCCCACAAATCCCAAATTTACAATTCTAGCCCATATTTTCTCTCCTATCTCAGACTTGTACACCCAACTGCCTACTAATATCCACGCTGCATACATATTAGCTATTTCAAATTCGACATGTTCGGAACTACATTCTTCTATCTATCTCCTTCCCCTGAAACATCTCACACTCACAGATTTCCTCATCTTAGTTGATGATTACTCCATCATTGAAAATAATCAGGCCAGAACCTCAGCAATCTTGACTGCTCTCCCTCTATCTCTTATGCCTCATATCCAATCCATCAGAAAATCTTGCCTCTACCTTCAAATATACTCATCATCTTAATGCTTCTCCCCATCTCCACTGCTACGTCTCTGATCCAAGTCACCACTAATTCATTTGAGAATTATTATAATTGCTTTACTGATTTTTCTCTTGCCTTTCCATACAGTCTATTTCCAGGACATTATCCAGAGTGATTTTTCTAAATAAAGTCAAACTCTGTTGTTTTTCTGCTCAAAACCACAAATAATCCTTTATTTAACTCAGAGTAAAAAACAAAACACTTCTAAGACCCTATGAGGATCAACATGATTTGTCCCCTTGTTCTAATTTGTCTCCTATTACATTCTCCCTCCCTCCCTATCTCTACTCTAACCATATTGACCTCTTTGCTGTTTGTTGCCCCCATTTTAGGCCTCCGTTGAGGCTATTGCCTTTACTTTGAATGCTCTTTCCCAGATGTTTGCCTGGTTATGGCAGGATCAACATGCTCTTTTCCAGATGTTTGCCTGATTAGTTCTCTCTTCTTCAATTCTTTATTTAATATTTCCCTTCTCAGCGACGTCTACCCTAACTAGCCTATATAATACCATGTCTTGTATCTACCAGCATTCCTACTCTTTCTTTCTCTGAGCTTTTTTTTTTAACTTTTTCCATATCACTTATTGATTTTAACCTATTTCATAATTTTCTTAGTTGTGCATGTTTTATTTTTTTTTTTCATTTTCTATAGACCTTTACAAGAATTTAGTTTCTATGAGGTCAGTGGTTTCTGTATATTTTGCTTACCTAATATCCCAAAAGAGTACCAGGCACATATAAGGTATGAATAAGTATTTCTCATTAATACTTTATAAGATCTTGTATTTTATTAAGAGATTGGGAATTCTGTTAATGCAGATCCATGTATATTTTAAGCAATTGAATTCAAGTGTAATCATTTCTCAAGGAAGATAAAAAGCATTACTGCATAATAAATACTTTAATTATGTTTCCTAAAGGACGTATAACATGTAGTCTATACAGACTAATTCAGTGAATAAAAATAACTTGGAGTAGTTATTTTATATTATGTTCAAATGTTGTTTAGACAGGATTATGATTTCCCCGATGAAAAGAAATGTGTCAGAGCACTAAAATATGACAATAGAATGGTATGATCTGCCTGAAAATATGATTCATCAGAGAGGTAGGATGTGTTTTCAATCTCCAATACTGTTGAGGGGAAGGGGCAACATCGATCAAAGTCAAGTGTCCTCAGCAGATACATGGCCATGGAACAGATGGCTACATCAAAAGTTATCATTATTTGATAATATTAAACATTAACATTATCAATTAACTCTCTTACCAACAGTCAATTTCTATCACTCTATTTCCAGGCTGACCAAGAACCTCCTGAGTTTATCCTGCCTTCCCACCAGGATGTCCAACAACACAGACTATCTGAGCATGTCCACAAACATGCCTATGTGGTAATTACTTTTTTCATTATAACAAGATAAGTCTATTTTTGTTTATAAGTCTATTTCTAAAGAGTCTAGTTTGTGTGACTCTATTAAAAAATTTATCATTTCAAAAGTCACAGTCAAAAGCCAACATGGAGAAGACCCTGTTTCTCAGTTATTTCATGAATAAATGCTTCTCTGTGTGACCTTGAATAAGTAACCTCAACTCTCTGAGCATAAGTGAATAAGTAACCTCAACTCTCCAACCATAAGTGTCATAACTATCAAATGATGATGATAGGAAAAATAACTTTTCAGGTATGATATGAAGATTAAATGAAACAATGAAATCTAAAGCTCTAGCATGACTTTTGGTACATAACTATCACTAGTGTTATTCTAAAACTATTATAATTGCAGAACTTGAGGGAGTAAGGAAGACCAGTGCTTCTCAAACTTTAATGCATATATAAATCACCTGAGGATCTTGTTGAAATGCACCTTCTGATTCAGAAGTTCTGGGGAGAACTAGGGATTCTGCATTTCTAACATACTGTCAGGTGATGTCAGTGCTGCTGGTCCACAGACCACATTTTGAGTAGCAAGGCTCTGGATTACATACCCACTATACCTATCTACTGACCCTAAAAATGTCTACAGCAAATGAAACAACTCTAATCTTTTTTACTGTTTAGATAAGCACCACAAATGTGGTACTAGGAGTGACTGCTCTGAATCTACAGCACCACCTGGCCATTACATCAGATGGGCATATGTACACTGGTGTAACTGTCCTTTCAAGTTTCCCTCCAGTAGTTGATAAGGAACAACTTCCCCACTACTCCCCGCATTAAAAAAAAAAAAAAGCTGCACTGAGTTTACTTCAAGTATAATAGAAGGCATCAAAAAGCTTTATGACCTCAAGAAATTAAAATTCTTTAGAAAAGAGAAAATCTTGCTGAGGGAGGAAAAGAGAAATAGTTAGAAGGACTTGTAATATACAAACACAAAAATGGATGAAAAGAGCATGCAGAACTTCAGATTAAGCTTCGCAGTAAAGATGTGAGCCACATAAGGATGGAACATTAGCAATTCTACAGTCTGTATAGGACTGAACTCTATAAAGAATTAGAGTAGTAGCATTGAAAATATCAAACAATAAAACATTATCCTTTTCAAGTTTTTTCTTGACAGATAAATTCTTCTCAGTCAGAGCCACCACAATGTATTTTAATCAGAAGCTTATTTGTGTATGAATGACAGATAAAATATAGGCGAGCACTTTTTCTTTCTTTGCATAGCTTGTCATTTATTTGAGGAATGGAAACACAATAAAAGAATACTGATTTCCATTAATTTTTTTCTCCTTGCAAGTAAATTTAGGTACAAGTCAGTGAAAAATTCTCTACCTTTCCATTTGTTTTTTTTTTGTTGTTGTTCCTAATTCTCAACCCATTTCTAATAATAACAAAAGAATTCTGCACTACGTAATACTGACAGAAGCACATTTCTTCCCTGAATTAAAGAACATTATGTTGCAAATATTCAACATCTACCTCCTATTAGAAGTTAGAAGAGACAAATTCCAATTTCAATTACTCAGGGGTCATCCCAACTTACTAAATCAGAAAATAAAGGTCAGTAACTACCAACTGACACAAGTGGCTCTCACCAATTATTAAAGTGGATTTAAACCAAAAAATATATATATATATATGAAGGCAAAATTTGCTCAGAAGTTACACAGAACCACCCAGGAACAAATTTAACCTTAAGGAGTCTGTCTGCATAATGTTAAAAAGAAAAAAAGAAAACGTTACACTCATTAAAATATCTCTATAAGCAGAGAGATGAAATGCCAGTGAAACACTAAAGGGTTTTTATCTAAATTTTCACCTATCTATCTATCTATCTATCTATCTATCTATCTATCATTTATTTATTTATTTATTTATTTAGAGAAGGCGAATGAAATAGGTTGCTCAAATCATTAGCAGGAGACTACTGTTACAAGTCAGTAACCATCAGCCTCCAGTAGAAGATATTATTACACTCCTTTTAAACTTTACCTTAACTCTCCTTCCCAACCATCTATGTTCCCCTCCCCCATAATCTTGCATAAATTGTATTTACTAGATTGTTCATTTTGCTCTGGAGATTTTCAGCAACAGGTCCTATGGTTGTGAGAAAGATTGCCCCAATGTCTTCCAGGCGGCATGGCCACCTCACCCATTCCTGCCGTCAAGGCCAGAAAACTCGTCACAGTTTTCTATTCTAAGAGATTCCCTCAGTAGAGACAGTTACAAAAATGCTTAAGAGATACTTCATATATGTGTAAAAACAAAACCCTTATCAAACTTCTTAAAATGAGGTTATATAAGAGAGCTTTCTCAATCTAGTGAGGTTTCAATTTTTTTAAGTAATTGGACAATTCCTAGGTCATTTAGTATATTATGAACTCTTTGAGAAATAAAACCAATTGTCAAATGACAGTAGGTAAGATCAAACCACTTGGAAGCAAGAAAACCAAATAGATAACCAAGTAAACTATTTAATCGGGACTGGTATCATTTTACTTTTTGGCCAAAACACTATAATATGTCAGTGAGATGGATAGACAGGGGTCTTAATAGTACTTATTACATTGGATTTTCACAGAAAGAAATTCAGTCCTAGTGACTTAATAATGTTGATAGCATCATCCATCTTAGCTGAAGAAAACAGCTAATCTACTTTAGCACGAAGTTCATTAAAGACTGATTTTTTTTCTCTCCCCTGTGGGAAAAGCAAGGTCTGAAATGAGTCACCTTCAGCTAAGTATTTGTACATCATTCCACAGACAGGTAAAGTGACAGCCTACAAATACAAAAAGCACAAGAATAGAGAAGCCGTATACTTTAGAAAACACTACAAAATAGAGAATATTAAAAGGCTACGGACACACTAGTTGGGAATTATGTAATCTAAGAGATAATTAAGTGGTTGCTCAAAAAAAAAAAAGAATGAAGGAAGCATAAGAAAAGAGATGAGATATGCTTTTAGAGGAGCTTGTGATGGTGATGCAGTCCAACAAGGTTTTACTAGTATGTTCCATGCATTAGGGTAGCAAATGTCACAAGACAAGCCAGTGACTTGAAAGTCTTCAGAGAAGGATAAAAATCTAAATAAAGAAACATCAGAGTTGACAAAAAGTGTGTTTCAAGGAAAACCTTTTCTACTTAGAATACCTAAAAAAGCATCAATATCCGACTATAGCAGGACAGGGGAGGGCAGTCCCAACGCCTTGGGGAAAAACAAGGTATTCTGTTTATTTTATCAAGATGAGGCAACCATAAAGGAGATCTTATTAGTTATACGTTTTTATTCAAGATAGTTTTTTCAGAGAAACTATTCCTGCTAATAACACATAAACCATGAGAGTTATCTGCCCACATTATCCTTGGGCAAGATTTGGAATTGGTATTACAGTGATTTTGCACAAACGGTTCCCATGAGAATCTGTAGAGTGCAAAGTCAAAGAACGTGTTTACATAGTGGCCAAACACCAAAAGACACAGTAGTCAGCTTGCACCTAAACAAAAATGAAAAGGAAAATATATAATTGTGAGGGCCTGGGTTTGATAATATTTATACCTGTGCAAACCTAGAAAATCTAACTTCCTGAGCCAATTCATAATAACAGCATGTTATTGAATACCTTGTTCTATGCGAGGCATTGTTTTAAGTGCTCTACATGTAGTATCTCGTTTAACTCTCAGAACAATACCACAAATATCATATAGCATTGCCATTTTAGAGATGGTAAAACTGAAGCTAGGAGAGTTTAATTTACCTCCTCAAAGTCACATCTGTGGTACGTTTGAATTCAGGAAATATGGCGTTATGGCCCAATTGCTGAACTACTTACCTATAGCTACTGCTTATAAAAATCTGCAAAAGGATGTAATTTAATCATTTTCCATGCAAGGCTGCCCCGAATTTGAATATAGTCACATCTGAAAAAGCACTACATAAACTGTAAAGTATAATTTAAATTTAGTTATTGTTAATGTTATTATTTGTATAAATTAAGGACCCCTGAGCAAAATCTTATAAGGAAAAGGGCCCTCATACACCTCCAAGGGAACTGTTGTCTCCATGGACTCTTCTCTTGTATCCTTCCTACATCCGGCCCATGTAATGGTGGTGATCTCCATGGCAAGCCCACTTTTGATTTGAAATACTAGTAATAATACCCTCAATACCTGGTACCTATTTTGTATTTGGCCTCTTATATATTTTATCTCACTAAATTTTGCCAATGACTCTGTAATGTTGGTATGACCAGCTCCATCTTAGAAATAAAGAAATGAGCCCTGAAACTCTGATTTGTCTCAGCATTCACAACTAAGTAAGTGAAGGAGTTGAGATTCAAACTCAGTGTAGTCTAATTCTAAAATATGTACCCTTTCCATCATTACACAAGAGATGATGGGAAAACAAGGTTCTTTTGGTTATTTAATGTTGCATTAAATAAATAATGACATGCATAAAACAACCATTTTATTATGCTTGCAGATTCTATGGGTAAGGAATTTGAACAGGTTTCAAGAGGGATGGCTTATCTCCATTACATAATATCTGAGGCTATAGCTGGGGAGACTAAAAGGAATACAAGTGATGCAGTATGGCTAGGTGTTGGAATAATCTGCAGGTACCTAGACTGAGATGACTGGAAAACTGGGCTCAGCTGGGTTATTGACTGGATCACCTACACTTCTCTATGTAGCTTGAGTTACTACAGCATGACACCTGGGTCACAGGAAGGATCATCCCATGAGAAAGCATCAGAGAATGAGCATTCCAAAAGACCTAAGCAGAAACTAGCTGGCCTTTTAGGACTTAACCTTAGAATTCAATTCACATAGCATCACTTTCATTCTACTCCATCGGTCAAAGCAATTATAAACATGTCTAGATTTAAGGGGAGGAGCCACAAACCCTCCTTTTAAGGTGGAGTGACAAAATGAAATTTCAGAAGAGCATGGGGGATGAGAAACATTACTGTGACCATCTCTGGAAAACTTAATCTGACACCAGTCTTCCTTTCAAGACTTTGAGTCCTTTGAAAAGAACCTCTTTCTCCTACTTTCCGAACACTTAGAATCTCTGTGTGTAAAGACTTTATGTGCTTCTCTTCCTTAACTCAGTACTATCCTTAAAAGCCCAATTCAAGCCTCACTTGTCTGATCCACTTCTTGGGAAACTCTCACCAACGCTGACATATCTCTGTTTACCCCAGAATTCTCATATTCTTATTTTGCATTTTGGCACTTAATTATGCTAAATTAACAGCTTTATTATGTTCTTCATTCTGGTGCTATTTATTGTTCTTTAGAATAAAACATTTTGCCTCCCTAACCAAGATGCAAAATACTTTAGAGAGACAGTGACAAACCACAACGTTTGGAAGCACAGAATGAGGAATTTCTCAGTGCTAAGTGAGGACCAACAGTGGACACTCAGAAGAACGTTCAATCTCCAAAGCAGCAGCCAATGATATGTATCTGTGGAGAATGTCACACAGAAAATGAAACAAAATCCAGGATCAAATCAAATGCAGAGAATGTGGACATAGAATAAAGTATAAGACAAGGACTAAAAGACTAGTGGTTTTTGATGCTCCATGAATCATGCAATTCAGAGAATTATCTTTGTATTTGGATTTGCTGTTAATGTTGTATAGCTTTTGATTCATTTACTTATCTTTATGAATACAATTGTATACACATAATTTCATTTCAAAACCATATCGTATGTATTTAGGTATCTATTAAAAGTTTATATTAAAAAAAAGAAATACCTTAGTGACAGTAATCAAAACAGCATGGTATTGGCAGCAAAACAGACACACGGACTAGTGGAACAGAATGAAGAGTCCAGAAGTAAACTCGTATTTATATGGGCAAATAATTTTTGACAAAAAAGCCAAAAAAATACAGTGGAGAAAGGAAAGCCTCTTCAATAAATGGTGCTGAGAAAACTGGAAAGCCACCTGTAAAAGAATGAAACTAGAGTGCTGTCTATCGCCACACACCAAAATTAACTCAAAATGGATTAAAGTCCTGAATACGAGACCTGAAACAATCAACTGTATAGAAGAA